>NC_041344.1:29332735-29612735 GCF_004354835.1 Perca flavescens
TCACGTTTTAACTTGTATGTTGTTTTAGAAATGTGGGCGCCATTTCATCTATGAAGTAAACAAGCGTGTCCGTGTTGGTCTTGGTCACAAGACAGACTGAGCAGAGGGAAGCGCGTGGAGACATAGTAATCTTTCACGTTTGCTCACTTGTATGGGCACTGGCCTGATTGGGCAGCTGGCTGATTGTATTTACTGGCCCGGTGTAACTTTTAATTGGCTCCGGGGCATCGGACAATCCTTATTGTTGGACCCTGTTGGAGCGAGTGAGTCAGCCACAGCAGGAGAGTGGGGGCGGGGTTATGCAGAGAGTGGGAGAAAGGAGAGATACAAACACTGGCACGGCATTATGGAAGAAACGGGTTATGTAACGCAACATTAAACTATTTCAATAAACAGTATTGTCTCATCACATATCTCGTTTGAAAATATATCAATACACCTTAAAAAGCCGATATACTGCCCAGCCCTAGTACAAATGTGTGTCTAAAGCCCTTCTTGCGTCAACAGAGATGCCAAAAATCTTCGGGCTGCAGCCGCTGCTGGAAAAAAATATCCTGGGGGAAAACACTGATATAGCTGGAGCTGTGCTCTGAACTCACTTTTCTCAAGTATAAAGTATGGGAGACTGTTATTTTTTCTGAATAGGCTGTGATGGCAGACAATAACATAGCTACAGCTCAAATGCTGCAATGTGCAAAATCAATCCCACTTAAACCCGCATTATGACCCAATTGAAGCCACAGTCTGGTGGAGATCTAAGGAAAATGAAAAGGCGCTGCATATGCCTATTTCTGAGTTATTGACTGTTTCCTTATCAGGCCATGTATAGGATCTGTCTTTTCACCACGCAGCTCGCTGATGACTGACACAAGACGGCCATCTGATTGCAGAGATTCACAGGGTTGCCACAACAATACCGGCCAGCTGTTGTAAAAACGGTAGAGATTTTGAAGTGGTTTTAAGGCTGCACTACAACATTTGAAACATTTGAAATTCATAATGACAACGCGAGTCTTATCTTCAAATTATTGGTAATAAGAATGAATGGTAATGCTGAGAACCCAGCAACACTGCTCCAATGACAAGACAATGAGAACAAGCAAGCAGTTTAGTTATATTATCTGAACCACTTCTATTATTAAAACTATAGTAAGAATCCTAGGTACAAGTTGAAACAAAATTTCAGAAAATTGGCCCAAAAAAAAAATGCTAATTAATGCTTAAGTTCCCATCCACTACTGTTATGTAAATATTAGGCATCGCAAGAGAGTTTAGTGCCAGCCAGTGGCATCAAACCGTTGCATAAAAGGAGGAAACAACGAGCTGACGTCATTAAAAGAGCACAAGTGAAACCTCAAACAGTGGAAAACATCGTCTTATCTATGGAGCCCGTAAAGAAAAGACACATAGGGCTGTCCCAAATACCATTTTGGGGGCTTTAAAACTTTGGTGAGAAACATTGGAATATATTTAAAGCTTCGAAAGGTAGGGGGAAAATGACGTGAAACGGACGCGCAAAGCTGTGTCTCGTATCATCCGCCGAACCTTTGCTGACAATTGAGCGAGTAGCTCCACATGCAGGCGGAATGGAGGGGCCCCAATCCTCTGCATGTACTGCCCGTGCTGCTGGGAAACAGCTTGAAATGTTTCCCCTTAGCCTAATCAGAGCAAACATTTTGATTTTAAAACTTTATCCACCACAAAAAGCAAGCAGGCAGGAAACCAAACTAAGTCAATTATTCTGTTTATCTGTCTATCCAGCTCTCCCGCTGCATTTCAGTGCCACACCCCCCCGGCACACTCGCAACAAACAGCGCTATCCGCCGACGAATAATGTTCGAACACTGATCCTTACTGCATTGTCGATTTTTGACAACTTTTGACCAATAATGGAGCATTAAAATACCAATTTGGACGTTGATTACCATGGCAACGGTAGTCCTAGAAGAAAGTCAGTCTAAAAACATTGTGGCCGGATAGTCTGGACAGAATTTAGGCAGCATCTAATCATCCCCAGCATGAATAAAATATAGAAGCTTAAAGGCAGTTTCTAGCAATTGCACCACTTTAGGAGGTGTGGTACAACTGCTCAAAATAAAGGCAAATTGACCAATTTGTTTACCATAAAGCAGCTGTGTTGGAAACATCTAGCAGGCCCACAGAGTCTACTCCGATACCATGACTCAAACTGTTGACCTCGGTGTATTTGTTTCTTTGATTGTTTTTCTCTCTTGCAATGGACATGGTTGTTTGCCCCCCATGGCAGCAAGAGAAAACTGAAAGCTTCCAACTTAAATCCCCATTAAGCAGATGCCAAAAGGATAAAAGAAGGCTGGTGAGTCTGGCTTTCTCTAGCCTCTACTTTTCAAGAGACATTTTGTGTGTTACTTTATAAAACTGAACCAGTATAACAAATAAATAAAACATCTTAGCAAAAGGAAAAGAAATGTGTTTTGATGTGTACTCAGCTTGGGGTTCTTCATTGTTCGTAAATCTTTGGCTCTGACGGACGATGTCGATACTGGTAATGGGATTGGTGGCCACACAAGCAGCTAGAGGGCCAACATTGTTAGTTGTTGCTAGATTTATTATCTAGGTTATTTGAGCACTTCCCATGTTGCTGTGATTTTGCGAAGTTACTCCTTGTTGTGATTCAAATCATAAAGTATGTACGGATTGCTGAGAACCCAGAACTAGCTTAGCCCCATCTGTGACCTCAGCACTCCATACGTTACTCCATGATTTAGTTACACTGTTTACCCTATGCAAGCCTTAGTTTTGCGGGCTTAGCGTATGTCACGGCAAAGAAGAGCAGCTTAGCGGAGAAGCACAGTCTGTGGAAGTATTGGATTTAAATGTTGCTTTAAACGGAAGACATCTGTGGATAAACTGCTACGGAATAACAGCTAAAATAATAGCCTTTAGACTCTGCCCTTAAGTTTTGTGTGGGGGAATGCGGTGTGACCAAATCAAGGATTTCAACGGCCCCTGACAGCACCATGAAAAGACCTTTAGACATGTTGACATGTCATAGTAGGAAAAGCACAGGTGTATTCAAAACCATTGATGTTGGCTGCCTTCCACTTAGGAGAGGCCCTGGTATTGTGCATGCTGACTCACTGAAATAGCTTACTGGGACACTTGATGGAATTGAGCCATCGTTAAGGTTATTAATTTCAGCTGTGCTTTTCCTACTATGAGAAGTCAAAATGTCTGCTGAGAAAAAGGTCCATTGCCCATCACTTGCAACCACTATCTGCCCCATCTCAAGGTCCAATTCACATATCACATACTTATTTGTGAAGGTTTAGTGGCAGCAAAAGCTGCGCAATCCTTTTGTGAATTCAGCCCAGAGTGTGCAGGAGCTTGACAATTGCAGCCAGCATGTGATAAAACATAAAATAATGGCACAGGTCTAGTGGGAATGAGTGCTAGCATTAGCAAGCTAAGCTAACTAGCTTCAACTCTGAGTAACATGACGGGTACTACTACCTACTGACAAATGTTAGATGTTGTAAACCATCACGGTTGGGCTGAACGATTAATTGTATTTGCAATTAAATCGTGATATGTTAAAATTAGATTTTCTGACCGCAAAGGCTGCAATTAAATGCTAAATATATGATGCACCTCAGTACCGTGACCAAGCCGAGACCAAGACGTCATCACTGTGATTGAAGTAGTTCATAAATAAGTTGTCATTCATATACATTCATGCATCACCTACATAAAGGCCTGGCCTACAGGAAAGAACAGTTTATGTTTAACCTTATATTGTGTTGGTCATACTATACTATGATATATTTTTTGTATTATTTAACAAAGAGCTTAAAATTTTCGCATTTTAAAATCGCAATCGAAATTTTGGTTAAAATTAGATTTTCAAAAAATCATTTAGCCCTACATCATGGTCATGACCGATGCTATGTGGACTGGTTGACAAAGAGGAACAAATGACGTACACCAACCTTCGTAAGCTACACAGGGCTAAGATAACTGCAAAGATAACTAGCGGTTTGCTAAAAAGGTAGTAAGATGGCAGAGTTGTTTGCACAGCTGGCCCCAAATTAACAAAATAATCTGTTTATTCAGGTTTAAGTTTTAAATCGGCACATCCTGAGAGGGAAGACGTGACCGTGCCCAACACCAGAATTGTATTTGAGTAAACTGGTTAAATGGACCGTGTGGTCCCAGAGTATGACAGTATTAGGCTGGTGTGCTTTTTCATGAAAATCCTGCCTAATGCAGCTTTGAAGTGACATTTGTGTTAATCCATACAGGTTTTGTAGGCCATTTCAGTCCAAAAGTCACTGCCTGAGAAAGCAGAACACTATTTTGAGTCTGACCCAGTAAATTATTTCCCCATCACTTCCTTTGAGTTTTCTTTGCTATAGTTGCTGAAAATTGTCTGGAGCTTTAATTCCTCCAGTCAGCAGGGGAACTCGGCGATGCAGGGCACTCGTGGTACTTCTTGACTCATGAAGGGAATTATATGTAAATCACTTTACATATTACCTCCCCTCTCACCTTCACAATGCAGATCACATTCCTGCAATCCAAATGCAGTGGACTAAAGATTTGTCACACAGCAGATCAGAGCATGTGCCATTTTTCTGAAGCAAGTGGCTGCATTTCTGAGTGAGACGCATATTGGTGTGAACAATATAGGCTCAGTGATTTGACTGATAATGCATGTCTGTGAAGGCGGGGGGTCAATTGGAAGAAAGACCTCAGTGTGTCAGGCAATCTGCTCACTCAGACTGTTTATGCTAATCTTTCCCCTGTCAACCGAGAGATGTAAGGCATTACATTAGATTCTTGAGAGGATCCTGCGGAAAAAAGGACGAGCCGGTTAACGATCTGAAAAGAGGGGAGGATAACAGTTATGACAGGACAGAAGGGACGTGACCATGACTTGATAGCCTTGATAGTGGAGAGGTTTCATTAAAGACGTGATTGTTCCTTTTAGATTTTGCTGTCAGATCCTGTAGCACAAAATCCCCTATTGATAGTCAACAAGTGGCTTTTTTTCAAGATTAGTATCCAATAGTTTTCGGTCTCATTTGTCCACTGTGCCGTCACTGTAGTATTAAAATGGAGCAAATTACCCCCCACCTCTAAGTATTAGATGAGGTCAACCGTGCTAAATGATTCCCTTCCAGTGGGCTCATTTTCTCTCTTGCATACCAGTTTTCAGCAAAACTCAACCGAGCACTTTCCATTTCAAGAAATCCCACTTTCAACGGTTTCCTACCACCGCTGACTGGTGGCCCGTCTTCTGTGGCACTGAGCAGTGACTGAGGCCAATGGTGACACTTCAAAAAGCTTTGATATCAGCATCGTCTTATGCCTCCCCAGTAACCACAGCCAAAACTATGTGTAGGTTTCTTCCATTTGTGGACAGTGAGGCACAAGAAGCAACTGATGGGAAGTTCCACACACATAAACACAAAACTGAGACTCATGAACACAAGTCTGGAAAGCAGTCTGTCTAGGGTAGGGTGACCATATTTTGATTTCCAAAAAAAAAGAGGACACTCGGCCCGGCCTCGAGACACAAACCCAGACAGGCTTCTCAGAGGTTAATGAACATGCTTTATTATGCCTTAATAAATAATATGAAATAATGTTCAAAATATGACCTCTTCTGTGTTAGAAGATCCAGCTTCAACAAAATATCTCTTAATACCTTTTCAATGTAATAAGATAAATAATAAAGACACTGAAACATATGTACCAGCTTTGCACACGGTGCACTCCGCCACCCACTTGTCCGGTCCCGACCGGGACGGTACGTGGGACATTTCTTTTGTAGTTCAACGGAGTCTTGTTTTATGGTTCTGCGGAGGCTCCACGCAGAGCTATTGCCATAGCCTACTTAGTGGCCTGGGGTCTCATTTATAAAACTGTGCGTAGGATCCTTACTATAAGTGTACGTGCGCCCAAAAGCCCAAATTGGCGTACGCCGGAAAAAAAGTCAGATTTATAAAACCGTGTGTACGCACACCTGTAAGCAATGTTCCCTTTATAAATCACAGATTGACTACAAGTGTGCGTACATGAATCAGCCTCTTATCCCGCCCTGTACACGCCCATTTTTAACCATATGCAAAGCACCTCGTGAATGCTGATCAGTATGTTAATGAACCTGGCAGCTGTTCTTCGTTACAACGAATCATGCCGAATCATGACTGGCGGAGAAAAAAAAAAAAAAAAAAAACTCCCAGACGCTCGGGAATTGCTGCCAATTGAATTATAATTTTGGCCTGTTGTCGCACAGTGTAGGGAAACCAGATCTATAGACTACCTTTATTAATAAAATCTTCCAAAACAGCAGGTATTACGGCACTCGGGGACAGCTTCGATATACCAGATGTATATAATAAGATTTAACAGAACTATACATTTTTTATATATATATATAAAAAAAATGATTATAGAGAGATTATATATAATATCTATTTAAAAAAAAAAAAAAAAAAAAAAAAAAAAAACTTAGCTGTCTGACATTTCCCTCTGGAAACAGCCGGTTTAACCCAGAGTGGCGAGGACCTGTATTTGGACCGGGATGGCACGGTTCCGGCGCGTTGCCCTCTCTACTGGACCCAATTCAGTACATAGATCCAAGAGCGCAGCTATATTACTATTACAGCTATATCAGGGAATTTAAATCGGCACATGAGCCAGTCATCGTCATGGTCCCTTGAAGTCTCTTTTTCTCCTGATTCTTCCATTCCAGTCCTCCTGCAGGGCCAGCAGGGCCATCATGCAGCATTACGCATGGGTTCACTGCAGTATGTTTAGCCTACAACAATTTGTGATTGTTAACACCTTGCTAAAATCACAGCATCAACTAATGGTATCCCCCACCCCGAGATACAATTTGAAGACGAAAGAAAGTGTTTTAGGCAAACACACTTTTCTTCATGCAGGTTTTGTCACAAACAGTTTTAAAGTTTGGACCGATAACGAGGACATAGAGCGTAACGATTGCGCGAGAGCTTAACGGCTGTATTTCCAGACTTTGACATTTGATGACATATGCACAGTATTAAAGACAGATATTTAGTTATTTACACTGTGTTCTGCAGTTATCTAATGGTAGGGTATTTGATGCTATCCTGTATTCCATGTAGACGGGCCATCTCCTCCTCCTGCGCTCCGTAGCAGACAAATGTGACGGCGAGACAGCGCCGATTAAATATTAAGAACGAGTTTTGATTTAAGATTTGAGTTGGAGATGTTTATGGAACAATTATCATTCAGAACAATTGTCACTCAATTATCACTCAGTACAATCTTCATGATATGGTGAAGCCTAATCGTTATTCCCACATGTACTTTCTGCAGTCTGACTTCAGTTCACCACCTCACCATCTGCGTCGCCAATTCCTATTTTGTCTCCAAAATGTGCGTACGCATGGGTCAGAGTTTGCGTGGAGGACCGCACATTCTCCCGTCAAGTTTGTTTTTTATAAATCACAACCTTTGCGTGGGAAGTGGCGTACGCACATTTTCAGCCCCGTTTTGTGCGTAAGCCACATTTATAAATGAGACCCCTGATGTTTATACTTGTGCGCTGGTGTGTGCGTCGAGCCGGCGTGTGTTTGTGTGTGAGGGAGGGGAGTGGGTGATATAACAGAGCGAGAGAGAAGTGAGAGAGTGACGGTGATTATCTTCAGAGTGAGAGTGACGGCGAGCGAGTACGACTCTAGAGTCATAGTGAGAAAAACAAAGTGTCTCCCCTGTGTTTTCTGACCACGGTGGGAGATCTTTAGCAGGAAACGCTTCGTTTGCAATGCTGCTCCGCTGTCTGCTCTGGTCCCTGTCTGCTCTGGTCCCTGTGTATGTGCTGTGATGTCATGAGAGGTTTTTCTTTGTAGCAGGTGGGGTGTACGGCAGAGACAAGCCAAAAAGTGGTTGCAGGCAAAGAGAGGTTTTATTTTAAGCAGTCTTTTCAGAAAATAGTCCAATGAAAAACCGTAACTCAAACTCAAAACGTACTGGGAGTAAAACTACTAGGTCTAGCAAAGTCCTGGTAGCTTAGGTTCTTTCCCCATGACCTCTGCTTTTCTTCTCTCTGCCTCTGCTCTCTTTGTCTTCTTCCAGTGCATGAGCACCTGCAGTAATCAACACGTTGAGGCATTTGCACCTTCCTGTGCAGTGCATTCTGGGACTTGTAGTGTGGGTGGCGGCCATTTTGTCACTGGGTAGCCACTCCTGTAGAGGAAAATAGCGTCCCTCTACCACACGTCCCCTTGTGATGCCACATATCCCTCCTCCCGGGCCTGACGTCCTCGGCAGGGTGAACGAGGACCAGAAGGCATCACGGCGGGACAGGGCATCCACATTACCATGGCGTCATCCTGGTCTGTAAACGACAGAGAAGTTAAAGGGCTGGAGCCCCAAAAACCACCTGGTTACCCTACTATTTGTCTTTGTTTTTAGCCATCCACTGTAACGGTGAATGATCCGTAACTAGAGTAAACCTTCTTCCCAACAAGTAGTATCTGAGTGTGTCAAGGGCCCACTTTATCGCTAAGCACTCTTTTTCCACTGTGGCATAGTTCTTCTCTCTTGGCAGCAACTTCCGACTCAAATAAAGAACCGGGTGTTCCTCACCTGCATGATCCTGGGACAGGACAGCCCCCAGACCCACCTCCGAGGCATCTGCCTGGACCACAAACTCCTTACTAAAAGTCTGGGGCCATGATGACCGGTTTCAAGCATAATGCTCTCTTCAGATTGACAAATGCCTCTTCCGCCGCAGGGGTCCATTTCACCATCCTGGAGTGTTTCTTTGTGGTCAGCAGCTACCATAGCAAAGTCAGGAATGAACCGTCTGTAACAATTGGCAAGGCCTAAAAAGGATCTCACCTGCCTCTTTCTCAAAGGTCTTGGCCACTCCTGGATGGCCCAGAGTTTCGCTTCCTGAGGTTTGACATGGCCCCTGCCGATGGTATACCCCAGGTAGTTTGTCTCACTGTACGCCAGCTTGCATTTCTTGGGGTTCGCCGTCAAACCTGCTTGGCGGAGGGAATCCAGGACCTTTTGGACCCGAGGTAAGTGGCTTTCCCAGTCTGCACTCTGGATAACCACATCATCTAAATAAGCAGCTGCATATTCTTTATGAGATTTCAATACCTGATCCATTAATCGCTGGAAGGTGGCAGGCGCCCCACATAACCCAAACGGCATCCTCCTGTACTGCCAAAGGCCTCCTGGAGTGGCAAAGGCCGTCTTTTCTTTCGAGTCTGCTGCTACAGGAACCTGCCAATAGCCTTTTGTAAGATCTAGAGTGGTTATGAATCGAGCATTGCCCAGACTCTCAATGAGCTCGTCAACCCGAGGCATGGGGTAGGCATCAAACTCTGATACAACATTCACTTTTCTAAAGTCGTTACAGAAACGTATTGTATCGTCAGGTTTGTCAGCCAGGACTATAGGGCTTGACCAAGCACTTTTGGACTCTTCAATTACCTTCAACTCCAACATTGTCTGTACCTCCGCCTCAATCAGCTTCTTCCGCGCCTCCGGTACCCGATATGGCCTTTGGTTCACCACGTGTCCAGGTTGCGTGCGTATTTCATGTTCCACCAGGTGCGTGCAGCCTGGGAGGGATGAAAAAACATCCTGATTGCCATCCACCAGCTCCCGGGCTTGCTGTAGTTGATGTGGGGAAAGGTCAGGACCAAACTGCACTGCATCCCGGGCAAATTTGCTTGTCTTCCTAGGGGAACAGGCAGTAAACAGTGCCTCTCTCTCATGCCATTTCTTTAGGAGGTTAACATGGTATATTTGCTCACCTTTCCGTTTTCCCGGTTGTCGCACTCTGTAATTGACTTCCCCCACTCTTTCAATGACCTCAAATGGTCCCTGCCACGTAGCCAGGAATTTGCATTCTACTGTGGGTACCAGCACTAAAACTCTCTCCGTGTTGGAACTCCCTAGGTTGGGCTGCTCGGTTATAGGCTGCACTTTGATCTCGTTGGGCCTTCGCCATGTGCTCTCTCACAATGGGAAGTATGTTGTTCATTCGTTCCCGCATCGCCCCCACATGTTCAATAATGGTTCTATGGGGACAGGGTTGCTCCTCCCAGGTCTCTTTGGCAATGTCCAGCAGTCCCCTTGGTTTGTAGGAATACAGCAAGTCAAAGGGTGAGAAACCGGTGGAGGCCTGTGGGACCTCTCTCACCGCAAACAGGAGGTAGGGGAGAAGCTGGTCCCAATTTCGTCCATCTTCCCCAATGGCCTTTCTCAGCATGGCTTTGAGGGTTGGTTGAACCTCTCCACTAATCCATCGGTCTGTGGATGGTATACTGAGGTTTGGATCTGTTTCACTTGAAGCAGAGCACACAACTGCTGAGTAACTCGGGACATAAAAGGACTCCCTTGGTCAGTAAGAATTTCTTTTGGCAGCCCTACTCTACTGCTGAAAAGGAACAATTCTTTAGCAATTTGTTTAGCATTAGCCTTTCTTAAGTGGATGACTTTGGGATACCTGGTAGCATAGTCCACAAGAACAAGGATGTACTGATGGCCCCTAACACTCTTAGGGAGGGGACCTACAATATCCAGACCCACCTTCTCAAAAGGAGTTTCTATAATGGGCAAGGGAATGAGCGGATTTCTGTACATTGGTTTTGGAGCTGTGACCTGGCACTCTGGGCAACTGCGACAATAATTCTCTACCTCCTTATGAACCCCTGGCCAAAAGAACCTCTGCAATATTCTTTCCTTTGTTTTGTCCACCCCTAAGTAAGCCCCCAGTAAGTGAGTGTGGGCTAATTGCAGAACTGTGGGGCGGTGGAGTTTGGGAACAAGAAGTTGCTCGACCACTTGGTCATTATCTTCAAATACCTGATACAACAGACCATTCTTAACAGCAAAGTGAGGGTAGGAAGGGGTTAACCTAGTCCCCATCAAAGCTCCCTCTAAGACTTGGACATTTTTTAGGGCATTACTCAGGGTGGAATCTTGCATCTGCGCTGTTCCAAACTGACCTTTAAGGGGGGGTTGTTACTCCCATGTCCACAGCCTCGTCTTCACTGGGCCCAGGTGGCAGTTCTGAGTCAGTAGTCCCCCCGGGTTCTGAATCCCCACCGTTCGCGTCCACTGCAAAAACTTGAGCTGCAGCAGAAGGTGAAGAACATGGCTTGGCAAGGTTAACCCAGACTTTGCTCATTTTCCTAACCTGCGACTTACGTTTTCGGGGTTCCCGGTTTTGCGTCTTGTGAGCTTCGCTCCACAGTTTGGAGAAGGCTGGACAGTCTCGACCAATCAGGACAGGAACTGGGAGTGTCTTAATAACTCCCACTTCGACATCGAAGGAACCCTTCGTAATCTTTAACCTCACCAGGGCAGTTGGGTACTCCCGGGTGTCTCCATGGACACAAACAACAGGAACCGGTTCCCCTTTGAGCGAGGTGTGAGGCCTCCAACACAGCCTCCTGGACCAGGGTCCGAGCACTTCCCGAATCAAGCAAGGCTTTTACATCACACCGATTGACTGTTACCGGGCAGGTTGGTCTGTGGTCTCCCTTCTCCCCAAGGAGGGCAGCGAAGTGCACCTAAGGGTTGCTTGTAGACCCCGCTGTGGGCATTGGCTCATCGGACTTGTCACACTGCCCACCTCGCCACAGTCTCTAAATCTTGAAAGGCCTTAAGAGCCTCACCAGAGAGAAAAGGAGCCAAGAGTCCTACCCACTGTGCCTTTGGCCACCCCTCCCGGTTAGCAGTTGCCTCGAACGCATGAAGGTAAGCGTCCACATCATCCGTCACTCCCAACTTCGGAATGAAATCCCCCGCCTTGAGTTTCGGCTGGGCAAACAGAGGAGCATTTGCACCTCCCTGTGCAGTGCATTCTGGGACTTGTAGTGTGGGTGGCGGCCATTTTGTCACTGGGTAGCCACTCCTGTAGAGGAAAATAGCGTCCCTCTACCACGCGTCGCCTTGTGATGCCACAGTGCGCGTCGCCCACAAGACTGCCTCTCGGGAATCATGTCACACAACAAAGTACCATAGTAATGTGTGCAAAGCGCCAGTCAATTTAAGTACATGCTTAACGGTCCCATGAAAAACATTGAAAACCGGACATTTTCATGAATTTATAAACCCCCCCCCCGGACAGTATGTAAAAAGTGGACATGTACGGGCAAAAGAGGACGTGTGGTCACCCTAGTCTAGGGTACAAAGGGCTAACATGGCTAACAGGGACTATAAACGACATGGAAACTGTATCTTTGCACCCTAGAAGCCAGGCCAAGGCATCAGACCATCTGTTGTCAGCTGTTCGTCTGCCTAGCATACTCTGTGTAGGACAACCAATTTAACCCGCCAGTCCTCATCCATAAAGCCATGTGTCACGTCTCTCCGCTGTGAGCACCATCCAGCAGAGAGCAACGAACTCAGCTGGCAAAAAGAGCTTCAAACTTGCCGTACAAAGTTAGCAAGTTAACTAGCATTTAAGAAATAGTTTGTATAGCCTATTTTTATTTCACTATACAACAATCCTTTTTAAATTACTTACCGTTTAACCGATTTACTGATACTGATATTGTCGGTTAAATGTTAAATGGTTAATCATTTATATTCCTAGACTGATGGTGTGTGGCAGAAAGCGCAGGCTGACAATAGATTTGATGGATACAACAGAAACAAGTGTCATACTATAAGTCAAATAACATGCATTTATCTCACAAATACAACTGTATTTGGCAACTTCCACGTACGCGAATGTCAGAATATTACTGTAAATGAATGGTGCGATACAGGAGATTGGTATTCATGCTCTTGCCCCATAACAGTATAAGACAGCAGATATTGCACCAAATAAACAAGAAGCAATATAAAAAACAAAACAAATGCATAGTCGGCATTGGCTGTCATATTTAGTATGTTTTGGCTTCAATATAACATTATCAAATCCATTCACATTGAGCCTACAAGTAAAAATGAAAATAAAAAAAGAGTGCTGATGGAAGCACATGAAATACATCTTGGCCCCAGGGAGTGTTTTTTTTTTTTTTAACTCTTCAGAACAACACAAGACACCCTCAGCAGAATGAAATGATAAGGGACAGATGAGTGGGTAGGAGCTGGGGGTGGCATAAAATGATTCACCATGGCCTAATTCACTCCATGGTCACTCTCAGTCCTAATGTTTCAGAGCAATTTTACACCCTTCGTTGATGTGCTGGCAGTCGGCCTCAGCTTCACTCTCGGGAGTCAAAAAGGCGAAGGCACCGCTGGCTCCCTCTCAGAGCACACGCTGCAGCCTAGTAGTTCCACAGAGATGCCTCGCAGTCACTGCAGGCTCTGACAAACATGTGCCCAGCAGAATCAACACAACAGATGAGTCTGAAATCGTGCCTCAAGGCAAACTTTCATGTACTAACTCAAACCCAGTCTTGCCAGATGACTACCGGCTGCTCCAACCGAGAGTGAGCGCTTTGATAAAGTGACGTAAAGCTGAGGGATGTCTGCAGATATGGGTTCTGCAATCTGATGAATATCAAAAAGGTAAGGGTTCAGCTCGGTTCACTGCCTAGAGGTGATGGCTGGCTCGTAAGTGGGTTTGTTTGGGTTAGATGCCCACCGGCTCATTCCACCTGGCCAGAGATGAAAAATCCAAGTCTATAACAGTAGATTACTTAATATTGCACACTTCTACCTCAATGTTGGTTTCCACAGAAACAGATAGGCTACAGCGTTTATCTATCATCTATGGTTCTCAGTAGGGGTGTCACAATACCAAAAATTCAGTAGTCTGTCAATACCAGTCAAATAACACGATTAAAAAGGATTTTCTAAGATTCCATGTACTTTAACTTGAAACATGAACTTATTTATTAAAATATTTGAAAAATATCAAAATGTCATAACAAGACATACAACACCTGTGCAATAGAGCATAGAACAACATAATAATGTGCAATTAATGGTCATAGTGCAACAACTAGTGCCCCCAGACACATTCCAGACATCTTTTCAAAAAGGTACTAGAGGTGTTGAAATTAGTCAAATAATCGATGCATCGAATTGTGGACATGGACGATGCTGCATCGATGATTGGCCGGCTCATAATCGATTATTTCTGTTTTAAATTACAATTTAATGTAGGCCTAACAACATTTCTGTTTACATATTCTGTTATGTTTTGCACATTCAGGAAGTGCCATGTGCTCAATGCTGTAGTTTTATGTTTCCAATTTATTTAGTATTAGAGCACTGCAGAATATTTTGTTTTTGAAGCTTGAAAAGCTATCAATTAAATATCCTGCATGGCTTGAATAGAAAAAATGTATTTGACGCATTGTGATGCATCGAGATATCAAATCAAATTGAATCACTGACATAATAATCGTAATCGAATCGAGAGATCAGTGAAGATTCACACCTCTAAAAAGGTACTGTGCAAAAACAACAACAGTGTTTCTAACAGTTGCGTGACCAGAGACGTTACAAACCCTGGATAAATATTGGAGATGTATTTGAAAGATGGAGACAGTTTAGGACGCAGAGTTGGCCAATTTCCTCCTGAATAGGTAGCTAAGCATTATAGCTTCAGGCTAATTTATCACTGCTACAAGGGACGAGCATTTTATGTCATTTCAACATTTGTGTACTCACATTGAATTATATAGCTAGAGTTGGTTACTCGCAAAAACAATTGAGACACAGCCAGTAAAGTGATCCCAACGGGTCCTGGCTAACGCCGCCATGCTAACCCGGCTAACAGTTAACATTAACGGAGGAGCAGGCAAGCGGCCACGGCTGTTTACAACATGTAGCCTGTTCAGCGGCCATAGCCGACAACGGTGAGTTATTTTAAGCCGGGGGGGGGGGCTGTAAATCAGGTAGAGAGGACCGTGAGTTTGCAATGAACATGTCATTTTAATTTTATTTTAGGTCGGGTAGAATCTATCTCCGTTGACTCTCTTTCATATGTCCCATGTACCGGAAATAGAAGGGCGTGACTTCGGCCACTTGTTCGTGACCTCCTACTTCTGAATGTATCGACTGGAACACTCTGAAGCGTATACTGCCCCCATCAGGTCCGGAAGAGGGGCAGCACCGATGCTGCTAACACTGGCATCGTCGTAACGGTGCCTGTGGTGTTTCAAAAAAATGGGCATCGTCGGTGTTTTGTCATTTTACAACCGGAAGGTATCGCAAGTATCAGTTCTCGTGACATCCCTAGTTCTCAGTTTATCTAATCAGTCTATCTAATCAGAAAGCTCTGCTTTCCCCACAATCTCCGTACCATATTGCAACACAATGAGATGAAGCGCTACTGTTTCAGTGAGAAATTACTCACTTAACTCCTTCATCATTTCACTCTGACCAAATTGACAGAATGAGGCTGGAGAGTTGCCCACAGCACCATTGAGAGATGTCAAAAGGCTGTGTAGAGAGACATTTTCATTTGACAGTCAATCAAGCCTGCCTCTATTCTCCTTGACTTCTTTTCTCTTAATGGCTCAAACGCCACATTAAAAGAGAGGTCGGCTCACTTTGGCCAGGTAGGATCATCACAGGACAGGAGAACTCTTCAATATCCCCAATTAGGAAAAAAAAAAGAGTTAGCTGAAAGAGCTGCTGCTCTGCACAGACCCTTAGCTTTGCAATCAAGACAGGTTATCCTGTTGGCTTTTGTGTGCAGAAGGCCAGAAAGCAGAGGAAAGCAACAGAGTTTAACATTGAAATGAGGCCTCTCAGGGTAAATGGGTTCTGTAGAAAGAGTGAAGAGGAACTCCTTCCACCTGCACCAACTTGCATCCTGGGTGATCACATTGCAATTCAATGGAGGAAAAAGCAGATGAAATGTACTGTGTGAATGCAAATGCAAAGAGGCTGAAGACAATGTGGTAGGGATGATGTCCAAACCACTTGATCTTTGCCCAGAGACACATTTCCAGCAAATTATAAATGCAATATTTCTAGTATCTAAATAAAAAAACATAGTGCCTGGTCATCTATGTTCATGTAACATTAACTCAACGGGTAATCTGGAGCCTGCTGCAGTTGAAGTCAACACTAACTGCTACGTTGCAACTACCAGTAGTTCATTTCATATCAAATGAACCACTTTGTTTAGTTGCACTCTACCATAGACTGTAAGAATAGTGGACGTAGCATCCGGGCAATATGGCCGTCTCCATCTTGTTTTGTTTTTTTAATCAGACGTTACGATTTTTTACGAGAGGGCGGAGCTAGGGAGGATGACTCGGCCAAGCCAGTGTTGTTAATGTTTGCAATGGTGCTGCGCTAGCTTAACGCAAAAGAGGGAAAGTTGCCAATTTTCAACCCTTTTGAAGAGAGTCATCCAACAGATTTACAAGCAGGTAAATGCAGACCTCAGGGCACTGGCGCTGTTTATCTGCACACGGTAGTACACAGAAATCGGCACACTTTCCCTTTAGTTACCAGCTAAAGCTAGCCGTAGCTAGCGTGCTCGGTTGGCAGAATAACCAACAAGATATTTTTAGGCGACAAAAATCTTCCAATTAACTTTGATGAAGTGAAAACACACAGTAGTCGTGTTTCCAACAACGTGATTTTATGCACATACTGCACAAGTATTGCATTAGAAAATGTTGATGAAAACGACAAAATTTGAAAAAAAAAAAACATCTTCAAATTTGCAAAAAAGTTTTTATGCTCGCTTAAGGTATGCGTAACGTCAACTTGTGACGAAACTACGCTTTGCCTAGTCTAGTTTATTCGCTCTGAACCAGTTGATGGAAACTAATTGGTGTTGCTGAGGGCAGGTCTGTCCTGTATGACTCATTACGTTTAGTTTTAATGAACTAGTGTAGTGCATGATTAGGAGTGCAGGACAAATACCCTATGCCCTGGCACATAAGTGTGCTTTATGGTGTGACAAGTTGGGTCCTGGAGAGTCGGGGGAGTTGGTAAGTGCTTTCTGATGCCGCACATTTATTTTTGAAGAATCCGTATTGAATCTTTAAAAGGTGAGGAGAGGGGAACTTTTACTTCAGGTTATGATAACGACATCCGAATGCGACAAATTCAAAAGCCCACTCCACTTCAAATGCATCAACAGCTGAGGGTAACCAAATAATGATGCAGTTTATGAAGGATTTATGGCAGAACCCAGGGAAAAAACTTCAGAGTGAGGTTAAAAAAATACTGGAGCATTATTCATCTACCAATATGCTGCAGCTTTAACAGCTATCTTTTATCATGCTGTGCTGGTTTATGTCCCGGAGCTGTACGCTTGGTGTGCTCTGCTATCATTAGACTGACAGACATGCATGGTTTCACCCGGCTCACTAGTGCACATCAACGTTTGACTTACTGGTTGCTGCAGTGCGATTGCTGAGCCACACCGATGGGGATTTTGATCCCAATAGGAAAACCAAGCTCTACTGGCAATTAGTTTGAAATGAACATATTGGCATTGATTCTCTTGACCAAATCTATTTTAATTACTGAATGCAACATTAACCTTACAGATCTCTTAAAAGATAAAGCGGGACTGATTTCTCCCCCCCCCGAGCTCTGTCAGTGCGCCCTGAAGACACTTTCATTACTCTGTGCGCCCCAAAACCTCAGCCAGGCAGATTAAAGCACTCAGACATTCAGCGTTGGGAGAAGATTGCCGGGAACACTGGCTAAACTAGATCGCCAAATGGCATCCTAGGATCGACTAAAGTTCAGTGTTCAAGGTGAAGATTCCCCTGATGAGAAAACCTTCATCTCCATCTATTTCTCCCTATCTGTTGCTCTGCAGGGAGGAGAAACGCTTTGGGCTCCTTACATCAGGTAATGCAGGTTGTGTTTTCTCAATGCAGATCTGCTTTATTAAAAGGACAGCACTACCAATTCCATGAAAAGACCAAAACCATTAATGAATTTATCCTTCTATCAATTATGCCTAGTTATTCAGAAACCATATACAGAAAATAGTCCTACTGTTGCACTAACCATAAAAACAACTGCATTGGCTATTCAACTTGACTTCTAGAGGTTGTGGGACTTTGATCTCTCAAAAGCAAAGGCAGAAGTACCATGATGAGACAAAAAACTAGGTACGATTCAGAAAATGTCACGATTCTATTAGAAGGTTGGAGATGGTTAGGTTAACAGTGTCCAATGTGTGACTATGACTCAGGAGACCACGGTTTACAATCCTGTTTCCTGCAAACAGTCAACATTGGTTTAAGGGCAGCAACAATAACTAATGAATCTACAACTACTTATTATTATTATTATTCGATTGTTTTTCTTGATTAAGCTAATCGTTGTGTAATGTAAATGTAAAAATGTAAAATTGTGAAAACTAGTGCATTACTGGCTGATTGCTTGGCTTCCTGTATTGCTGCTTGTATCTCTTTTTTTGTAACCATTTTACCCCAAAGCACTTAATATGCAACTAACTGTATACCACAGCCTTACTGTGTACTTGTACTTCAGAGGAAAACTACTACATTTACCTGACCGAGAATGTTGCAGATTCAGATTCTACTCACAAAATATCACAAATAAAATATGATGCATTATTATTTCTTAAACTGTCCAGCATTAGGCCTATACATAGCCTAGATTGCACTGATAATGCCTTCCTTTTTACTGACTAAACATTTGCATCAGAACTTGTACTCTGTCTTTTCATTGTTATGCAGATGATTTGCAAATGTATTTGCCTATGAAACCGAATAACACTAGACTCTTTGCTTAGCTGTATTAATGATATTAAGTTGTGGCTTTCACAAAACTTTCTTAACTTGAATGTAGCTAAAACTGAGTGTATCATTTTCAGTACTTCAGGCACACCAAACGGTCCAGCATTGAGTTTAGCAGCTCTGGCTTCATACCTTAAGCCAGCTGTCAGAAATTTGGGGGTTACTTTTGATTGCAACATGAAATTTGACAAGCAAATCACCAATTTTGTTAAAATGAGTTTTTTCCAGCTTTGTCTCCTGGCTAAAGTTAAGCCTTTCCTTAACAGGCATGATCTAGAAAAGGTGATTCCTGCTTTTATTAGTTCAAGGTTGGATTACTGTAATGCTCTTTATGTTGGTCTGAATCAGACCTCCATCTCACGACTTCCAACTTGTTCAAAATGCTGCTGCTCGCTTTTTAACAAATACATCTAGACGTGCACACATCACTCCCGTTCTCTACACCCTACATTGGCTCCCTGTGCATTTTAGAATCGATTTTAAAATGTTATGGTTTGTTTTCAAAGCCTTAAATGGCCTGGCCCCAGAGTATTTGTCTGAGATTTTAACACTGCGTGAGCACAACCGGTCCTTGTGGTCTTCAAATCAACTGGTTTTAGAAGTCCCAAAGTGGGGTGATCAGGCTTTTGCGGTTGCTGCCCCAAGACTCTGGAACAAGTTACTCCCTGATATTTGCACTACTACGGATGTAGCTCTTTTTAGGTCCAAACGATTCTATATAACCTTTTTTGACGATTTCATTGTTTTCTGTTTCATTCTTTTTTATGATATGTTGTATGATATGTGTTTTACTCTGGGTTTCTGATGTGAAGCACTTTGGATACCTGCTGGTTACTGTAAAGTGCTATATAAATAAATGATTGATTGGTCACAGGCGGTTTTACTATTCGGCATAGGTAAAGCGCCTAGTGGTGAATGTGTGGTTTTTGTAATTTGTTTTTTATTAAACTCAGCCTGTAACACGTGCGGTTTGGCTGCGGTTCGTGTAGACATTCTACTTGTCCCCTGAATGGCTGGAGAAATGTGCACAACCACCAGTAACAAAACAATGTGGTAGAGAGCCTCAACCAGGGGCCTGTTTCACAAAAGCAGAATGTATAAATCCAGGAGAAGTGATAAAGCGAGGCTTGACCTAGTCTAATCTGTGCAGCCTGGCTTGGTGCGTTTCACGACGGCCAAGCCAGGCTGAGGAGGAGAGACTAGGTCGAGCCAGGCTGAGGAGGAGAGACTAGGTCGAGCCAGGCTGAGGAGGAGAGACTAGGTCGAGCCAGGCTGTGGAGGAGAGACTAAGTCGAGCCAGGCTGAGGAGGAGAGACTGGGTCGAGCCAGGCTGAGGAGGAGAGACTAGGTCGAGCCAGGCTGAGGAGGAGAGACTAGGTCGAGCCAGGCTGAGGAGGAGAGACTAGGTCGAGCCAGGCTGAGGAGGAGAGACTAGGTCGAGTCAGGATGAAGTAATTTGGATAGATGCGCGCCACGGCTTTCCTCAAAAGACCGCAAGGTCGATCACAGATTTAATGATGCCAAAATGGAGAATACGCATTGTACATACTTTATACAGAGTGAGCAGCAGCTTCTTGTGGAAGTATGATAACGTGAAACACATTATTTGTAAAAAAAGAAAAGAAACACGGCTGCTGTAATGAAACCGCGAGAAAGCGTGGCAGACGATCACGGACCGACCTAAATATCTACGTTAACTAACCTCTGCTCTGAATTGAATCAGTCATAATCATACCATTCAAGGATTAGGCTACTAATAATTTGCACAAATTAACCGTTGTACTCTTTGCCTTAAAAGTAAGCAGAAGATAATCTTGTTCAGGAAATTTACCATGAAGATCAATTTTCTACAACGCTAGAATATGATCTCTCTCTCTCTCTCGCTCTCTCTTCTAAAATATAATTTTCCTAAGTTATATTAACTTCCACTTCTCGCTTTTAATGCAAAGTGTACAACTGTTCGTTTGGCAAATGACAAGTGACTCATTGAATGGTTTCAGTTAAGAGCAGTAGTTCATAAATGTATATTTTTAGACTAGCATTCAGTCGGTCCGCAATTATCTGCCACGCTTTTTTGCGTTTTTTTATTTATTTTATTTTTTATACAGGATGAGTTTCCTTCTCTACATATTATATGTGGACATAGAAAATAAAGACACTAAAGAAATTGGACTCTAAAATCTAGAAACTATTAAGAGAATTAAGTGATAAATTCCATGCACACTGTAAACATGAATCTAACAGTATATATTCATCAGTTATTTCCCCCCAGCAAAATATAAGGTCAAAAACCATTGAAGTGTCCTTTCCCTGTTGCTACACTAGATAGTTACCGGTTCGGTGAACTCAAACTATAATTTGGGAGGATTGTACAATTAGTATATGTTCTTAAAATTGTACAATCCTCCCAAATTATAGTCCCAGTTTACTGGACAGCACAAATTGTGTGCTAAATACAACGCACATGGAAGCAGAACAAACATGATCCTTATTGTTAAAGAATAAAAAAAAAAAAAAAAAATGTATCAACTAAAATAACTCAAGGTGCATGTATTGCCCTTAGTAACAGACTTCATTTAATACACATTTGAAATTATATCAGTCTTTTCTAATTATCTCAACAACTGCCGTAATATACAGTGGGTATAGAAAAGAATCACCTCCCTTTAAAATAGTCACATTTTGTTGCTTTGCAGCCTGAAATGAAAAACAGACAAAAACTATTTTTGTTTTATTCAGCTGTATTTACAACTTATAACATCCATGTGAAAGATAATACCAACTTGTCAGAAAAAAAAATTACAAAATTAAAAAAACAGAATCACTGAGTTGGAAAAAGAATCTCCCCCCCCTCCTAAAAATGACTTGTAAACCCAACCAGTTGTAGTTAATCACCTTTTCAATATCACACAAAGCCAACTGACTTTCAACTGTGATCAGCTGTGGTCCATTTGATTAGCTCAGCATGAAACAAGCTTTTCCTGAAGCTTTTTAGTCCTTGGGAGTGCAACTGAAGAAAACATCAACTATGGGTGGCAAGGCATTGTCAAAAGATCTCCGGGATAAAGTTGTGGACAGGCACAAGTCAGGAGATGGATACAAAAAAATTTCAAAAGGCTTTATCAGTGCCTAGAAGCACAGTGAAGTCTATTATTAAGAAGTGGAAGGTATTTGGTACAACACAGACCCTCCCTGGGTCAGGACATCGCTCCAAACTGGATGAAAGAGCCAGGAGGAAACTGGTCAGAGAGGCTACCAAGAGGCCTACAGCAACTCTGAAGCAGTTGCAGGAATTCATGACAAAGAGTGGTCATTGTGTGCATGTGACAACAATATCACAAATTCCTCGCCTCCTCAAGAAAGGCCACATGCAGTCACGACTGAGATTCTAAGGCTACGTGGAAAAAGGGGTTATGGACGGATGAGACTAAAATTTAATTATTTGGCCTCAACGCCAAACGATATGTCTGGCGAAAATCCAATACAGCTCACCATCCAAATAACACCATTCCTACAGTAGAGCATGGAGGTGGTAATATCATGTTATGGGGTTGTTTATCTGCAGTAGGGACTGGAGCACTTGTCAGGATAGAAGGAAAAATGGTTGGGGCAAAATACTGTCAAATTCTTGAGGAAAATCTGCTGTTCGCTGCCAGAAAGTTGTCAATGGGAAGAAGATTTACCTTCCAACATGACAATGACCCAAAGCACACCGCAAAACTGACCACACAGTGGTTGAAGGAGAAAAAGGTGAATGTCCTTGCATGGCCTAGTCAGAGTCCAGACTTAAACCCCATTGAAAATCTGTGCAATGACTTGAAGACAGCAGTCCACAAACGGTCACCATCAAATTTAACTGAATAATGATGAATTATAATAAAAAAAAAAGAATGGTCACAACTTTAAATAATAACAGTAGCTACAGTGGGGGAAAGAAGTATTTGACCCCTTGCTGATTTTGCAGGTTTGCCCACTTACAAAGAATGCAAAAATCTACAATTTCAATCATATGTACATTCTAACAGTGAAAGACAGAATCCCAAAGAAAATTCCAGAAAATCACATCATATGAATTTATTAAAATTGATAACCATCTGATGAGGAAAAACAAGTATTTGACCCCCTGGACAAACAGCATGTTAATATTTTGTAGAAAAGCCATTATTGTCCAGCACAGATGTCAAACGGTTTTTATTGTTGGTGACAAGGTTTGTGCACATTTCGGCAGGGATGTTGGCCCTCCTCCCTGCAGACAGCCTCCAAATCATTCAGGTTCGAGGTTGTCGCCTGGCAACTCAATTTTAAGCTCCCTCCAAAGATTTTCAATCGGATTCAGGTCTGGAGACTGGCTAGGCCACTCCAGAACCTTGATGTGCTTCTTCTTCAGCCACTCTTTTGTTGCTTTGGCGGTGTGCTTAGGGTCGTTGTCGTGCTGAAACACCCATCCGCGACCCATCTTCAGCTCTCTCACTGAGGGAAGGAGATGTCGGTCCAGAATTCCACAATACATGGCCCCGTCCATCCTCCCCTCAATACGATGGAGTTGTCCCGTCCCCTTGGCTGAAAAGCACCCCCAAAGCATGATGTTGCCACCACCATGCTTGACGGTGGGGATGGTGTTCTTCGGGTTGTACTCGGTGTTCTTTGCCCTCCAAACAAGACGAGTTGAGGCCAAAAAGTTCTATTTTGGTCTCATCTGACCACATTACCTTCTTCCAGGCCTCTTCTGAGTCGTCCAGGTGGTGAATGGTGAACTTCATGCGGGCCTGTACATGTTTCTTCTTGAGCAGGGGGACCTTGCGTGCGCTGCAGGATTTCAATCCATGACGGCGTAGTGTGTTACCAACCGTTTCTTTTGTAACTGTGGTCCCAGCTGCCTTCAGTTGATTCATCAGTTCCCCCCTTGTGGTTTTGGGATGATTCCTCACCGTTCGCATGATCAGGGACACCCCACGAGGCAAGATCTTGTGTGGAGGCCCAGACCGAGGGAGGTTGGCGTGGTGTGGTGCTTCCTCCATTTCCTGATAACTGCACCGACAGTTGATCTTTTCTCTCCAAGTTGCTTTCCGATTCTCTTGTAGCCCATCCCAGCCTTGTGCAGATCAACAATCTTGTCCCTGATGTCCGTAGAAAGCTCTTTGGTCTTGCCCATGGTGGTGATGTTGGATGCTGGTTGTTTGGGTGTTGACAGGTGTCTTTTATACAGGTAACGAGGTGAGGCAGGTGTATTTGATGTAGATAATTGGTTCGGATTGGGGCTGTGTCTTAAAGATAGACTAACTGGCTTGTAGGAGCCAGAATACTTGCTGTTTGTCCAGGGGGTCAAATACTTGTTTTTCCTCATCAGATGGTTATCAATTTTAATAAATTGGGGGAAATACTTATTTCCCCCACTGTACTTAAATGAACAGCAATATGCACCTGTTGTATTTTAATCCAGGCTGAACAGCAGGGTAAAACCACTGCTGAGTGAACAGAAAAGGCTCCAGGATTAAATAAATCCTGGCTGTTAGCCTGGTCGGGAGCAAGCTAGCTGCACAGAATAAATCTCCATGGTGATTTATGTGCCTGTGTGTGTGTGTGTGTGTGTGTGTGTGTCTGATCTGTCCTGCTCTAGACCTAGCTGAGAAGTCAAGAATTGCCATTAACCTGGGTGATTTATTTTGAAATTTTATTTATTTGTTAAGTATCCGGCTCATCATCTACCTGGCTTGACACATTTGCTAGCGGCTCGCAGGGACGCTAAAATGATCGCTGCAACACGCACAGCCACCCCAGGGGCATAGAGCTCAACAGTCGCGCCCACAGCGGGTTCCGGAAGTAAAAATACAATGCAATTTCTCCATTGACAAATTGGAGTATAAGCCATTAAATGGGAACCGTCGATGGTAGACTTAAAACCAGCATGCAGACGTGAGTAAGCGATTCTATATAATCATATAGATGCCAAAAGCGATGATGCACCAACCTTGTTTTGAGATAAACGTCTTTTATTTGCGATGTCTTGGATAAGTACTTCATTACCCACAATCCTGAACAATCCCACAATGATGCCTCTGATTGGTGTAACTCGTGCTAGTGAGGAGGGGGAGCTGCCTGCACGATCCGTCACGAGGATTTACGACACTGCATGAATCACGATCTGTTCCACGCTTCTGCCGTTAGCCTCCGCTGGGAAGCTAACGTTAGTTTAGCTAACAGCTAATTGGTATAACCGCTAGCTGACCGCTTGATTCAGTCTAAAATAACGTTAACTCAAACTAAACACTGGGTAAAGCAGGCTACAGCTGACGTAACAGCCGTTCTATATGTTAACGGTTATTTTCAGGTTTTATTTTGAGGGTCTTTTAATGTTATTACATGCTGTCTCAGCTAGTGGTTAGCCCAATTAGCTGTTAGCTAAACAAACGTAGCTTCCTTTATTCAGTGGTGCACTGTGGTTTATGGGATGAGTAGTTCCTTCGCTCTGAAATGACTATATGTACACAGTCCTGTACCTTTGACTTTTTTTTGGATTTTCGGTTTGTTTTTTCACTCAAAATGGTACGTTGTATCCCTTTGAGTCACGTCGTAGCTGGTTAGCCTAAGGCATGGTCTAAAACTCTTTACATATGGATTTTTCCAGACATCAATGGGAGAAATGAATGGGAAATTTACTTCCGGAACCCAAGGTCTCTCAGAGGAGGGGCGGGACTGTTGAGCTCTATTATGTGGTTGCAGTTGATGAGAAACACTGATGGGGTGACGGGTCATGTAATCAGGTCATGTGACTTTATGCCAACATTCCAAACATTTCTATCAAAATCCAAAATGGCAGCATAATGTGGACAAAAACACTGGCCATGAGGTAAGTGTTATATATTTTTTTTTTTTCACGATTATGATATTTTAGAGTGATTTTGTTTTAGAAAATAGTTTAAGGATAATTTTAAAATGATCTTTGATAATCAGGCATTGAATGCCTTTAGACTGGGGAACACATTGCCCATATAAGGGTATTTAGGCCCCTATGAAATCAGTTGTATTTTTTTTTTCAAATTTAGTTTTATTTTATTTTTTCAAATTCCGTGTTTTTGGATTTATTTTCAGCCCTTTTGGATTTTTCGGATGTGCTTGTTTTCTTTTCACTTCTAAGCAGTATTGACCTTTAAAAACTCAGTGATACAAACTCACAATTCAGCTTTTTTATTTAAAAAGTTAATATATTCAGCAAAGCACATTCAAAATGACCTAAATAAAAGCTAATTGGATGCTCACCTATAACAATGTTGAGGACACTGCGATCTCGGTTGTCAGAGGTTTCGTTGACAACAACAAAGATTTTATTTCCACGGAACTCTTGCAGCACTTTTTGCGTGTGCTGGTCAAAGAGCCGCAGGTGGCTCTGCCTGAGGCTGCTGGTGTTTTCTGGAAGCGCGCCTCCCTGCTTGCAATGTTTACAAGAAACAGACGTATGCTCTTCATTTTCTCTAGCGGTATGTCAGCTTCAGCACACATTGCAACTTCCACAAACTCACGCATTGCATCTATTGATTTTGTCGTTGCCTCCATGGTAACCTGGAGGGATTTGCCCGCTGTGGATTTAGCTTTGTTCTTGAGATGAACTTTTGATTTCAAATGGTCGTTGCATGTTTTTCTGAGGGTCCAGTCAACCAGCCAGGTCTCACGGCAGGTCGTTATATAGTTACGTTATTTTAATCGTGACATTAAGTCGTGGACAGGTTACGTAAATGCCTTTTTTTTCGTGTGCCGATTACAAAACTGAAAGCAATGCACTTTAATGGGAAGCATATTTCGTGACGGGCGGGTGTGGGGATACTCACAAGCCCCCGGCTGAGCGCCGCTACATTGGAGTTTACCCCGGTGGACGAGAGGGTCGCCTCCCTACGCCTGCGGGTTGAGGGGGGGAAAACTCTGAATGTTGTTTGTGCATATGCACCAAACAGGAGTTCGGAGTATTCGGCCTTCTTGGAGACCTTGAGTGGAGTCCTGCATGGAGCGCCAGTGGGGGACTCCATTGTTCTGCTGGGGGACTTCAACGCACACGTGGGCAATGATGGAGACACATGGAGAGGCGTGATTGAGAGGAACGGCCTCCCTGATCTAAACCAGAGTGGTTGTTTGTTGTTGGACTTCTGTGCTAGTCATGGATTGTCTATAACGAACACCATGTTCGAACATAGGGATGCTCATAAGAGTACCTGGTACCAGAGCACCCTAGGCCAAAGGTCAATGATCGATTTTGTAATCGTTTCATCTGATCTGAGGCCGTATGTTTTGGACACTCGGGTGAAGAGAGGGGCGGAGCTGTCAACCGATCATCATCTGGTGGTGAGTTGGGCCAGGGGGTGGGGGTGTAGTGCGGGTAAATTGGGAACGTCTGGAGGAGGCCCCTGTCCGACAGACTTTCAACTCACACCTCCGGCGGAGCTTTTCGTGCATCCCTGTGGAGGCTGGGGGCATTGAACCCGAGTGGACAATGTTCAAAGTTTCCATTGCTGAAGCTGCGGCGAGGAGCTGTGGTCTTAGGGTCTTAGGTGCCTCAAGGGGCGGTAACCCACGAACACCGTGGTGGACACCGGTGGTCAGGGAAGCCGTCCGACTGAAGAAGGAGTCTTTCCGGGATTTGTTATCCCAGAGGACTCCGGAGGCAGTTGCAGGGTACCGAAGGGCCCGAAGGGCTGCAGCCTCTGTCGTGAAAGAGGCAAAGCAGCGGGTGTGGGAGAAGTTTGGAGAAGACATGGAGAAGGACTTTCGGTCTGCACCAAAGTGCTTCTGGAAAACTGTTCGCCACCTCAGGAGGAGGAAGCGGGGAACCATCCAAGCTGTGTACAGTAAGGATGGGACACTGTTGACCTCAACTGAGGAGGTAATAGGGCGGTGGAAGGAGCACTTTTGAGGAACTCCTGAATCCGACTAATATGCCCTCTATGTTAGAGGCAGAGCTGGAGGATGACGGGGGATTGTCGTCAATTTCCCAGGCGGAAGTGTAATGGCAAAATTACATTTAAGCACAATTCCTTATATTTTTATGTTTTATTTCTACTTTACTGCTCTCACAAATGCTGAAAGAGTCTCTCATTCCCACATGCAGATTTTGATTCTAACTTTGTGAGACATCCAGTCTGGAACATTATGTGAGCCTGAACCGATAAAGGTACAAGGTCACCCTAAAACTATCTCTAGTTTTCTCATGCCAGTTAAGATGTAACGGGGGGTTGAAAGTCATACAGGGAGGAGGAGGTGAGATGACTCCAAGATGTCTCTTGTATTTCTCTGATTGTCTTCACGTGTATCAGATTGCCTGTTAAAATTGTAGCGTCATACTAAGCCAAGTGCGTATGTGCTGTCACTCTGAAGATGCATATAAGCCTAGTGTTTCTGTTCACTCATTTGAGAAACTGACTCCACACTGGGCTGCGGCCTTTTGTGAAATCATGTTGATCCTATTTGCAAATATATCTTTTTTAATAAAATACAAAAACCCAACTTGGTTTTAGTCTCAGTCTGTCTTATTTGTTTCAATTTACTAAACTCTGAAATTTCTCCCCCTGCTGCAAAGAAAACTTCCATAACAAATGGCGACGAGATGGGAAATCATGTGCAGGGGTCAGATAAAAGAGACTCCGTGGTTGACTGAGGACTCGCGATCCGAGATCCAACGATCTTCGCCTCTACCTCGCCCAAAAAGCATTCAGAGAAAGAGGATCAGAAACCACGGAGGGCTCTACTGACCCAACACTGATCTATTAAGACGGAAGCAATTCCACGCAGCAGGGTAAGATCACACTCTAATTTAAATTGAATTAAGAGTAATTTGAATTGGCTGAAGTAAAACTTCCAGAAACAAATAGGCTACTGACTTTGGATACTGAGATAGGATAAACATTTGGGTTGTTTGTATAGGTATAGAGTATGTTTGTTTGTTGGTATTTTAAAGGGTTGGGAAAAATACCTAATTGTGAGAACTCCAGTGGTATTTTTTACACCATAAAACTGATCTACGCACGGGTGTGACTTGCTTTATAGATTTTCTGGGGACAAATCTAATTAGGTTTTGAAGTAAATCTAATAAACAGTTTTTCAGAAACTGTTAGGTTTTTTCGTGTTTGGTTTTTCCGAGATAAAATAGAAACCGGGCCTTACAGTGACGATTGTAAGTAGGATAGAAGTACTTCTTCCCAGTAAAATGGCTAACGGGTCGGGAAGATCCGGGTCACACGTCCCTACGGGAACCGTGGTGGATGACATGGTGCGAAAATACGGCTCAAAAAGCCTGGAGTGTCTGCCGTATTGGTCCAAAACTTACGGGTTTCCTGAAAATGGGTCTTTTAGCACGTACAAACTCAAAGTGTTAAAACAAGAATTAGAGGAACGAGAGAAAAAACTAATGAAAAAAAACAAAATTAAGAGGATTTAAAGCTACTGAGTACAGGAAAAACTAAAGGTATGATTCAGGGAAAGATTGCAAAAACACATACACCAATAACCTCCTCATCAGTACAGAAAGACAAGTTGGAGAAACGGAGGGACGAAGAGGACACAAACTCAACTATCGGACAGGACCGACAACATCAGTCACCACTGCATCGGGTGGAAAGACCAACGAGTACGTGAGAAAACCATGTTTGAAGCGTTTGTCTGTATGTTACAACAGGCTGGTGGGCAACATATGGAGCGCGGACCCGAAAAAGGCCGCTCCCACGAAGGACGTGGTCGAGCCAGAAGGTGCCAAAGCGGGTACCGTGGGCAAAATAATGAGCCCTACAACAAAGACCAGTGTTTGTACTGCAAGGACTTTGGACATTGGGTATGTAATTGCCCGAAGAAAAAGCAAAGAACAACACTTGTCCCTCTGTTTGACTGAGTCCAAAAGCTGATAAGGAAGGTACTGCTAAAAAACACACACACTTGCTTCATGCAATGAAGAAATGCTTGGCACTGATACACTGTTTTTTTTGTTTTTGCTATTTAGGGACAATTGATAGGTTAGAAAGTTCTGAATAAAAATCTAATCAGTTAAACCATTATAGTATGTTATCTTCTGAAACCTAGAAGAAAATGCCTACTACTGAGGGTAAAGTTAAAAGGGGTTCCACTCGCATAACTTGATTATTAGAGCTAAAGATTTGACACTGAAGTGCAGTGGTCATTCTATTTGGTCAATTGGGAATACAGGTTAAACAGTAAAAGAACAATTTTCTGTTCCTTTCTCATATACATGGGAAACTTTTTTTTTGGAGTCTGATTTATGTCCACTTAGGTAGTGATTTAATGTGCACTTTTAACATTGGCTTAACCTCAACACCTGATGGTTTGAGAATTTCTCATAATGATGCATCTAAACCACATTTGTTAATCACAGTGTGGCTAAAATGACCTCACTGAGGCGGCGTCTGTAATCAGCCCTGCCTCTGACTGCATGAAACCTGACAACCTGCACTACAGCTCATGTTACTACAGGGCCTGATGAAGAAATGCTCAAAATGGTTCTTTAGAGATATGACAGTTTGACAACCTCACATCTGATTTGGACTGATACTGACTGTGTTGTAGCTTGACTGACAACCAATATAGTTTTTTAAAGAGCCCAGCTTGTGTTTTTTCTACATCTCTCAAGGCTGCATCTGCTTTTTCCTTCCTCGAGAGAGTTTTTTGGTACAGTGCTGTTTTCATGTAAAATGAACAGAATAGCAGCTTTTTCAGTTTAGTGTTAATGATTAGGATTTTTTTTACTTGAGCCTATCACGTAAAAATGCCTGTACACGTTCCTGAGGTCACTCTAAGACTTTTTGCCGCCGAAGCTAATGAAGCGTTCGTGAATATGAAACTGGCTTCCCCGACACTGGGACTGCCAGATCCCTAAAAACAGTTTATGCAGACCGTTGATAAGCACAAGAGCTGCGTGACTCTGTGTTGCTGCAACACCACGGCGAGAAAACTCCGTCCGGTTGCAAATTTCTCTGCTAAACTTGATTCTGCCACTCAAAGTATTAAATACGCCCTGTTCCACATTCTGTGTCACACATTTTGTGGGAACTCTCTGTGGCCAGGTACCTTAGATATTACTACTCTGTTAGATTGCAAAATGTCACTCTAACAGATGCACTGTTCTTAACCCTGATTTTCTTCTCCACACACCAGCTGACCGAGAGAAACAATGGTGTTGCAGAGCTACAGGTGGTCTGAATACCATGACCGGACCTCTCTGACACCTCTCACTAACCCCGATTTCATTTTTTTTTTAGGTTAACAGTTCTTCTTCCAGAGACTCTAGCAGTGGCCTAACCGTTTGGGCATCTCTGTTGTAGGTGTTTCTGATGCTATCCGATTTGGACCTCTGCCATCTCATCTCTCAGTACAAGCAGTAGAGCTCATTCTTCCTAACAGAAAGCTATCCAGCTTTTTCTTTCCTAAATTTTGCAAAGTTGACACATGGGTTAAAACCAGGTGTAAAAAGTATGATTAGGATGATGGAAATACAATTGAGGGAAAAACAGTTGTTTCACAATGGTGAAGCAACATTGGTTCACAAATGATTTCTTTTTGGATCAAGACTACTGTCAGCTAGTGTAGGAGCCAAAGCCCTACTTACTGAAATAATTCCAAAATGGTGAATTCCTACCAAAATCTCAAGTATAGTGGTTTGCATTCAAAATGCAACATGCCTACATTTGACAAAAGCTCTGCTTATTGTACTGAGGTATAGAATGTGCACGCGCAAGCGACTTAACCTGTCAACCTTTTGAGATTTTGTTTACAGCACCACCACACATTGGACTTGGGTAAAGAGGACATCCACCAGACACACCACTGTGTGAGGACCAACTGGTAACGTATTATGTCTCAGTGCAAAAGGCACAAATTCCTGATGACATGCTAACAACCACAATGAGAGCAGCAGAGCCACTCAGTGAGGTGATTGTTTAACCCTCACTGTAGACTAAGCTTACAGAGCAGCAAGGCCATAGCAACACACACACACAGTCAGAGATAAGAGAAAAACAGGAGTTGTGCATGTACAGTAAATGGTTCAGCAATGATTTTTGATATAGTTTTTGTCATAAATTATAGAATGTGATATGTTTCCCATATCAGCTAACAAATTGGATGAAATAGAGGTCAATTGGAAGTACTTAGGTTTGTTCTATAGGCCTAAAAATTTTAATTCATAATGATTTTTAGAACTACCAGACAACGGTTAGTATAACTTTGGGTTGCAAACTAAAGATAAAAAGAAAATAAACAACATATTTTTGTTTAATTCGTCTTAGTTTATTGGTTATATTGAAACCAATACAGGTTGATATGAGATTTCAGCCTAAAAACAGTTAATTTAATATTGTGCTTTAGTGAGTTTTTTTCTTCAGTAAATCTGCACTAAAGACTTTATTTGTATTTTTATTTGCTATATCACAAATAGGTTAAAACTAAATTAATTGATGTTGAAAACACTTTGGTGAATGGTTTTCTTTTAAAAGAAATGATTTATTGAATTTTGTGTTGCTTTTATTCAGGTTTTGCTGTGTAACACAGGACAGTGTTAATGGCTAAACCACTGAACAGATTTATATGTGCTGCGTTGTTTTGAGTCATGAGCTTGTCATGCCTCAAATAGAAGGGATACAGTAGCAATAATAAATTGGGTGTTTAATGAATGGGGTGTTCACATAATTTTTTTAAATTTGAAAACTATTCTAAAGAAAATTTAGTTTTGATTGACTTTCACTATTTACTTTAAAGGTTATGTTAAAGTAATCTAAAAGAGAACAATTACAGAAGCAGTGTTTCCTTTTTAGCACAATTTGTATGGATTTTATAGAGTTAAACCAGCATGAGGGAAAGTAATGCGGTTGTATAATTATTGATATTCATTAAAATAAGTAAACACTTTTCCAAGTGATAATATTGATAAAAGAACAAATAATGCTTTTTGGAGTTCTGTTTTGTGCCACACGGCGCCTCATTTGTGTCAGTCGCGTCCATCTCACTCCCCCTCCAGCTGCAGGACCAGTAAAAACTGTCTGGAGGTACGGACCAGCAGACGGACTGAGAGAGGGAGGGGGGGGGCGAGAGACTGTTCTGCTCTGACACATCTGTCGCATTGTGAAGTTAAGTAGCACACTGACTCACATTCTGAAAATACACACATTAGGAGAAGATAATTAGAAGTACTTTAAGATAAGTATTCAGTTGATGTGTCAAGAAATGTTTAAAGTACGTTTCATTGTTCGAATCTGAATTGGATTGATGAAAATTTGATAGAGATAACTTTGGCTTTAGGTAAAGTCTGACATATGTAAACTATTTTTGTGTGAGTGCTGAGAAGGGGTTTGAAACCATGATGATTAAATGTATCAACAACTTGGAGATATGATTAAGACTAAATAGCTAAATGAAAATGTTTAATGTTGATGTGACTGCTTAATGATGTACATTATGAGTAATGTACTGAGACAATGGTATACACATATTCATTTAATATTTACTCTCATATTTATAAGTTTACACGAAAAGTAAAATATAATATAAGTTAAAGATAACGCTTATAAACAGTAAAAGATAATACTTTTATACCATAAAGATAATAATATATAATATACTAGTATAGAGGAAACAAGAGCTTTAGAGAGAAGTGCACTGGATGACAGTCTATGAGAGACTGGCTCAGGTTACAGCAGGCGTGTCCAGCGAGGAGGAGTCTGCCACAAGGCCTTGTGTCTCTGAGCATTCCGCACACCAACATAAAAACTTGAATTGACTCAAATGCCTAAAAGTTTAGAAAAAACAAGAAGTTGCCTTTCAGGCCAGTTCCTGCTGGTACCAGAGAGCTAAAAGTACTTTTGAATTAGGATAATAGGTCTCCTATTGATGGATTGGATAGGAGTTCAAATTAACAGTTACTTTCAATCGGAAGTCAATTATATTTGACCTACTTCTTGCTTTTATCTGAGGGAATTTCCCCACTGGGGCTAAATAAAATCTTTCTTATGTCATATAGGTGATAAACAAACAGTTGGTTTTTGATTTCAAAGACAAATTATGTCATTTCTAGGAATAAATAAGTTGGATTTCAAAGACAAAAAAGTTAGTATCAGAATTTTGTCAAATGCTTACAGATGCTATTTGTAATCTGACATATTTGGGTTAAAAAGAATTAGGATTTTTGTACACAAAACATATGTTTATGAAATATGTTTTATTGTCATCAAACTGCCCGACCAATATATAGGCCTACAAGTCCAACTGAAATGATTAGTTGCTAAATCAATTAATTGATTGACAGAAAAACTGCTTTGATCGTTTCCAGTTTCAAAAAATGGTTGGACTTTTCGATATTGCTGTTTTTATTGTACCTTAAGTACATATTTTTTGGAATATTGGTGGTAACAGAAAATGTTTACTATAACTATCTGTATGAACCTTGTTTAATTGACTAACCCCATTGAAGCAATATTTTTGAATCAATGATGACATAGATCAAACTTTGAAAAGCAGTGTGTTTAAATGCTCCTTCTTACAGAGGCTCAAAACAGCCAAGAAGGGGACCACACACACACACACACACACAAAACAATGGTAAAGATTGTTTCCAACGATTTGTCAAGTGCTAGCAACCTCTGACAATAGAAGACATGGACGACGCTATCTGCGAAAAAAAAAAATGTAATCATTAAAGTAATTTGTGTATTGTGATTAGGTTGTAATCAAAAGGGTGGAATGTAATGGCAAAATTACATTTAAGCACAATTCCTTATATTTTTATGTTTTATTTCTACTTTACTGCTCTCACAAATGCTGAAAGAGTCTCTCATTCCCACATGCAGATTTTGATTCTAACTTTGTGAGACATCCAGTCTGGAACATTATGTGAGCCTGAACCGATAAAGGTACAAGGTCACCCTAAAACTATCTCTAGTTTTCTCATGCCAGTTAAGATGTAACGGGGGGGTGAAAGTCATACAGGGAGGAGGAGGTGAGATGACTCCAAGATGTCTCTTGTATTTCTCTGATTGTCTTCACGTGTATCAGATTGCCTGTTAAAATTGTAGCGTCATACTAAGCCAAGTGCGTATGTGCTGTCACTCTGAAGATGCATATAAGCCTAGTGTTTCTGTTCACTCATTTGAGAAACTGACTCCACACTGGGCTGCGGCCTTTTGTGAAATCATGTTGATCCTATATTTGCAAATATATCTTTTTTAATAAAATACAAAAACCCAACTTGTTTTTAGTCTCAGTCTGTCTTATTTGTTTCAATTTACTAAACTCTGAAATTTCCCCCCCTGCTGCAAAGGAAACTTCCATAACAGAAGTCACTGATGTAGTCAAACAACTCCACAGTGGCAAAGCCCCGGGGATTGATGAGATCCGTCCAGAAATGCTCAAGGCTCTGGGTGTGAAGGGGCTGTCCTGGTTGACACGACTCTCCAACATTGCGTGGAAGTCTGGAACAGTGCCAAAGGAGTGGCAGACTGGGGTGGTGGTTCCCCTTTTTAAAAAGGGGGACCAGAGGGTGTGTGCCAATTATAGGGGTATCACACTTCTCAGCCTCCCTGGTAAAGTCTACTCCAAGGTGCTGGAAAGGAGGGTTCGGCCGATAGTCGAACCTCGGGTTGAGGAGGAACAATGCGGATTCCGTCCTGGTCGTGGAACAACGTACCAGCTCTTCACTCTCGCAAGGATCCTGGAGGGAGCCTGGGAGTATGCCCAACCGGTCTACATGTGTTCTGTGGATTTGGAGAAGGCGTATGACCGGGTCCCCCGGGAGATACTGTGGGAGGTGCTGCGGGAGTATGGGGTGAGGGGGTCTCTACTCAGGGCCATCCAATCTCTGTACGACCAAAGTGAGAGCTGTGTCCGGGTTCTCGGCAGTAAGTCGGACTCGTTTCAGGTGAGGGTTGGCCTCCGCCAGGGCTGGGCGCTTTGTCACCAATCCTGTTTGTAATATTTATGGACAGGATATCGAGGCGTAGTCGGGGTGGGGAGGGGTTGCAGTTTGGTGGGCTGGGGATCTCATCGCTGCTCTTTGCAGATGATGTGGTCCTGATGGCATCATCGGCCTGTGACCTTCAGCACTCACTGGGTCGGTTCGCAGCCGAATGTGAAGCGGTTGGGATGAGGATCAGCACCTCTAAATCTGAGGCCATGGTTCTCAGCAGGAAACCGATGGAATGCCTTCTCCAGGTAGGGAATGAGTCCTTACCCCAAGTGAAGGAGTTCAAGTACCTTGGGGTTTTGTTTGCGAGTGAGGGGACAATGGAGCGGGAGATTGGTCGGAGAATCGGCGCAGCGGGTGCGGTATTGCATTCAATCTATCGCACCGTTGTGATGAAAAGAGAGCTTAGCCAGAAGGCAAAGCTCTCGATCTACCGGTCAATTTTCGTTCCTACCCTCACCTATGGTCATGAAGGCTGGGTCATGACCGAAAGAACGAGATCCAGGGTACAAGCGGCTGAAATGGGTTTCCTCAGGAGGGTGGCTGGCGTCTCCCTTAGAGATAGGGTGAGAAGCTCAGTCATCCGTGAGGAGCTCGGAGTAGAGCCGCTGCTCCTTTGCGTCGAAAGGAGCCAGTTGAGGTGGTTCGGGCATCTGGTAAGGATGCCCCCTGGGCGCCTCCCTAGGGAGGTGTTCCAGGCACGTCCAGCTGGGAGGAGGCCTCGGGGAAGACCCAGGACTAGGTGGAGGGATTATATCTCCAACCTGGCCTGGGAACGCCTCGGGATCCCCCAGTCGGAGCTGGTTAATGTTGCTCGGGAAAGGGAAGTTTGGGGTCCCCTGCTCGAGCTGCTCCCCCCGCGACCCGACACCGGATAAGCGGACGAAGATGGATGGATGGATTGTCTGAAAAAACTCTACATGGAAGCAAGAGAGGATGCCTTGGCTGAGGATATTAAAAAGGTACTGATTTGAGCACATACAACTAGTTAATTTTGAGGCAAGAACCCTATTGTTCTTGTGTTTTGTTTTTTTAATTATTCTACTGCCTCTGCGCCTCAATTTGACCCCCTAAACCTGCTCAATAACTCACCAAATTTGGCAGGCACATCAGGTCTGGCAAAAAATCCCACCCAACGCTGCTTGCAGCTTTAATACTCATTTTGTTTTTGAGATGTTACATTTTTAAATTTAAGTATCAAGGTTTATAAAATAGTTCATATTAGGCACCATTTTCTCCCATGGAATTTTTGCTCAATCCCATCCTCACTAATAATACTGCTAGAGGGCTGTTATACCTGTCTATTGTGTTAATCTGTTTGTGGCACATAGTGGGTGTATAATGCAACATTATCTTAATGATGTTTAATTTGTTTATTTCTTACATTAATTTTAAAAGCTAATACATTTTAGTTTGTTGATGTACTGAACCTGAAGTAACATGCTGTAGCCTGTCTATGGGAATTTGCAGGTTATTAGTATCAACCAACATTCGTTGAAATGCATTAAAATTGTAAAATCTGTATGACCTAGGAATTGACTTCAGGGGTGGACTCCTCCTCTTGCCATCCATATTCAAGGAGAAGATTGAGGATTTCATTATCCTTGGACAGGTAAATACCTTGTGTCCTGCATAGCCACTAGCCATAAGTTAATGTTCTTTTAGATCACTGTGCACACTTTATCATATTGATCTTGTTATGTATGCTAACAATTTTTTCTCTTATGTAGAATTATCCTCAAACTCCATATCCAACCGTTCAACTGAAAGCACAAGGGTTGAAATATGCCCTCTCCAGACAGTGCCAGAGTGTGGTCAATGTCGAGGGAACTGAGGTTTGTTCTTGCACTTCGGTGGATGAGGCCTTCATTGCAGCCTTCTGCATGTACTTTGTCTTCAACATGGCATATCCTGGATACTTGAAAAAGACACTGACCTTTCTCCAGAGGCGCATCGCAAACATCACGGGGGATGGAGACAAATCCCTGCCGGTAACTGTAACTCGAATTGTCAACCACCATCTTCACTGATCATGCCTGGACTGTATCAGTGTACAAAATGCTCAAAGAGGACCTTTACTCTTAGAAAACTGATTCATCACAGGGCTTGACATTAACTTTTTGAGGCACTCGTCCTTCGGACAAGTACATTTACGTTTCACTTGTCCATGCATAAAAGTCACTTGTCCGGGTAAAGATTCATCATTTTATAAAAAAAATTGTGTTTTGCTAATGCAGAATTTGAACAAACCATTGAAAGCATCCAAACACTATCAACATTAATACAATTCTGTTGAAACAGTAGAAACAAACGTGCCCCAACAATAGATTTCCCCAACAAGAAAAAAAAAGGATCTCCAGACTCCATAATACAAAGTAATATGTTGCACGCCGGTGTGCAGAAGTTAATATATTGAGATTCTAATTCAATATTTTAAAAAGTTTGTCATTACTTTCAGATTCCTAGTCAATATTCTAAGCTACTTAGTCAATATATTGAGATACTAAGTCGATACTTTGAGATATTGAGTCAATCTATTGAGATTGTAAGTCAATATTTTAAATGTTCTTATTGGTTTGAGATTCTTTGTCAATATTCTGAGTTACTAAGTCAACATATTGAGATACTAAGTCAATATTTTGAGTTAAATCAATATAGTGAGATATTAAGTCAATATTTTGAGATAAGTCAATATATGGAGATACTGAACAATATAGTGAGATACTAAATCAATATTTTGACCAGAGGTTGTGGTGACTTGAACTTCTACTATATCTAAAATAATTTTGTAGACATAATGGAATTTGCCACTAAATGTTGGTGTTAACTTTTTTTATACAATTTCACAAATTTCTACCCGGCAGAGGCTGATTTACCGAAAGGATCCTTTTAAAAAGGTGTAGCTACTTTACAGTTGATTATTACCTGATATTTAATCTGCATATTTTTTTTGTTCAAAAAGGAGCAAAAATACGACATATTACGGCTTGTTTATTGGTAAGGAAAAATTAAATGATTTATTAAAAATGTAACAACAATAACTTATCTCACCAGTAAGTTCCTGTTAAACGACAAAAACAACCACTGGATAGGAAAAAGGGTATTTTACAACAACTTTGAATGCAGCACGACGCTGGCGGGGCGAATTTCAAGTGAACGCAACATCTGCGTTTTTCCGACAACAGCAGCGGCACACTGTCATATGTTCCTCTCCAGTGAAATACAGACACACTTTTACACCGTTTAGCTGTCAGCATTTTAACTGTTTACTCCAGCTGCTAGCTAACGATAGGCTAACTTTTATTGCTGTTGAGTGTAGTGTTAACTAGCGTAACATGCGGCGATGTTTAGGTTGCCTCTAACGTCCGTTTTCGGAGCATCCGAGAGAAGCGCAGGCATTTCAGTGGCACCGCGTTGCAATTCGGTCCGGTAGATAACGGTCGTTAAGGCACCGGTGCCGTATTAGCACCGGGTCTCTCCTTTTCTGTCAACGATGTGACAAGGAGGTAACGTTAAGGCGGAGTTAGTTAGCAAGCTAACGTTAGCTAACGTTAGCTAACTAACACCGGCAGGTTCACCGTGCTTTCATGCTGCATTGCTTACAGAGAACGAGCTGAACAGCGGGCTGGGTCTAACGTTAGCGGTCCGCTGACCGAGATTGCGGGGAAAGAAATTATCGTTTCAAATCGGTAACATAGACGTAATGAGTGGCACATGACATGAACTAAAATGGCATTTTAGTTTGTTTGAGTTTTAACTTGTCCAGTGGGACAAGTAAATTTCTCTTCCACTTGCCCTACAAAAAAATCCACTTGTCCCGGACAAGCGGACAAGCCTTAATGTCGAGCCCTGCATCATATTGGACTTGTACATGCACACGACCCTCATTTCAACATAAGCTGTGGGATAAGTAACTGCCAGTCTGCTTTTTCCAAGTATCATTCTTTTAGGCGGCATGTTTATCGAAAACACAAACGCAACATTTCTGATTGCTCTGAAGTAACTGAAGAACATTTTGAAGAACTAGTTGAACGCACACACGCAGTTGAACAGCCCACAACACCAAGTATAGACACTTTGCTTGAAAATTCAAGAGACCATTTATTTAGTTTCATTCTTAAGTGTACCGAAAAAAGTAATCTCTCCCTCTCTGTCCAACATGATATTGTTGATGACCTACATTTTTTATTGTGTTTTTTCAAAGATCTGTCAATGGTGTCAAATATGCCCTTGAGGATGTTTTTGTAGTAGGTCATGTACACACTGAAGCCACCCCTTTTATTCTTGAAAATTAAGTCCATTCTTAACGTTGAGACTTGTTGGGTGTTGTGTGGAAAACTGTTATATCCTTGCTCTTATTACAATCACTTCCATGCTTACCATGTCACAGTTGACAATGACTGGATTCTGCTCCGTCCAGGAAATGAGTAGACCTTCAAGTTCTCGACACATATTTAGTTGATGATAGACTGTATGTTTCCTTGAGGTATTCTGTTTAAATATGTTCTATCTAAATAGGTGTGTTACTTTGAGGTTTTCTGCCTTATGGTTAATGTGACTGCAATCTTTACATCTTGTTATGTACTGCATTAATTGACATTGATTCACTTTATATGTAACTATATTGAATTGATGAATTAACATTTTTACAACTTAAATGCTGCCATGTTTATCTGAAAACATATTTTCATTGATGTTAATAAATGGTAAAGAAGCAATTATTGTGTAGACAATTCTGGTACATTTTTGTGTCCTTAAAGTCCAGAATAGCTTGTCACTGGGGGGGTACTCTTATATAGTACAGAAAAGTACCCTTTCAATGAGGTACATTGCTGTACCTTATAGATTAAAAAAGGTACATTTATGTCTTGCAGGGTACACAACTGTACTTAAACTGGTACAGTTTGATAAGGTACATAAATGGACCAGCACTGAAAGGTACACAATTGTCTCTCAAAAGGGTACCTCCCCTGCGACAAGCATTTGTACCGATTTAGGTACAAACTGGTACCTCTATTTTTGAGTGTGTACAGTATATAAATGAAAATAGGTTGAGTATAACTAATATTTACATATACTGTAGGTGTATATACAGATCAGTCTCAGGGTGAAACTTGTAGTTCTGAAAGTTAAGTTGCACAACTTAAAGTCATGTTCATGTATGTTTAATGTATGCCTTAGTTTGAGGTTGTTATTGCATTTCAGAACATGTTTTCTTTAAAAACAATGTAATATGGCATTTAAATGCATTTAATATATTTAGTTTTTTGAGAGACGATATTGTAAGCAGTATAGGAAATAAAAATTTAGCTTTTTCCGAAAATTAAACCAAACTATTGTTAATAAAACTCTTCAATAAAACAAAAGTATTTCTTATCAGATTCCTCGATTAATCGGTGGAATAATCGATAGACTACTCGATTACTAAAATAATCGATAGCTGCAGCCCTAAATGAGATTATTGAGTAGTTTAGCTGACTCGGAGCAGCAAATAGAAACGAGTTGGGCTGCACTGCCTCACTCCCTCTATCACCCCTTGCTTCCATGAAAATATTTTTAGTAGTTTGGTCATTTTGAGACTTAGATTGTAAAAGTTTACAGCCTGCCATGCTGTAATTCTGTGAGGCTCTGTGTACAACAAGATGCGAGTTGGGCTTCTCAACTGACGATTCGAGTCACTGGCGTTTAGGGGGCAGCCCTATTTGCAAGAAATCTCAAAGGGGTCATTCTAAGGGGTTTTGAATTGTTTTACAAATAAATTAAGGGTAGTAGGTAGGTAGGTCCTGACATCCCACTGTGCCAGCATGGACAATAAAGATAGGTTCCGACTGCAGGCATCTTTAAGACAGACTGTCCGCACTGTTATTTGCAAGTGATCAGATCGGATTAGTGCATCCAGACATCATCAACCTATCTGCATGGGTTGCTGTGTTAACGACAGAGGCGTCATTAAGAACGTAGCTACGCTGGTGATGCGGCTTCCCAACGCAGAAGCATGAGAAATGGAGGTCGGTCCATCATTTCTGAGTCTTCGTGTGTTGCGTTGCGTGTGACGCAAAATACACTTTGAAAATCAGATTTTAGTAGCCAGAGCAACCCGGACAGAGACACATCTGTAGAAATCACATTTCAAACCACGATTTGGAGGGATCGCATTTCATGCGTTTTTTTGTTGTCCAGACTTTCTTAAAAAAAAAATAATAATAAAAACAATTCGTCTGGCAGTCTGAAAAAGGCCTAAGCACCCTGAAACTGAAGCAGCTAAATGGAATTCAGATGCCATTCATTGTGAAAAAGTCCTATTGCATGAGATCACCAAACTGCATGAACTAATAAGAATCATAAAGTTGTAAGTAGTTCTGAAAGGAGGTTGTGGGAGATGTTATTGAAGCACAGTCTGCACACATCCACACAGTCCTGAGAAAAGGTCTAATCAGGCAACAAAACACCTGCACTAAAGTACCATTGCTGTGTTAGGGCTTTAACAACAAATGTAACTGTTGATTAATGGATTTATCAAGTATTTCAAATCTATAATTACTTAATTTTTTAATGAAAGGGTTTTGAAATTAGGGTGTTTTTAATGGACACTTTGTGGTTTCATGGATAAATTAAGGATCAGTTCAGGGCACTTCAATAGTTGTTGTAAAATAGGCTATCACACAGAGTAATCCTTTCTTAGAGCAGATATTTTGACTTGTCATACACAGGCAGTAGGTCAGCAGGTAATTGTGGCAAGGGGGGCTATGGGGCAAGGCTGTATTACCAACGGGGCAAAGCAGACAACAGCCCTGGGTCACCAGAGCACCAGGGGCCTTGAAAGGCTTATAGACCTTTTTCCACCGCAGACATGTTGACATGTCATAGTAGGAAAAGCACAGATGTATTCAAAACCATTAATAATGGCTGCATTCTACTTAAGAGAGGCCCTGGTATTGGGCATGCTGACTAGGGCTGAACGATTAATTGCATTTGCGATAATATCGCGATATGTTAAAACGCGATTTCCTAATCGCAAAGGCTGCGATTTGGTCTCGATTTGATGACTTGCGAGAGCAAATCAGTCTGCACTACGCAGAGAATGCATCAACTTAGCACGCTAACGCTACACTGTACCTTGAGCTGATCTCTGTCATTCAAACAATTCTGACTTGAAGTTTAAATCTTTTACAGCCATTTTAATAAAATGAAGGGTTTTGCTCGGGCTCGAGTCCATGCATGCAGTTAATGGATACAGGCACGCAGAACCGAAGGCTCGGTTGGCAACGAGCTAGCTCTGATTAGCGGTTAGCTCCGGTTAGCGGTTAGCTCCGTTATAAAGATATGGGTGGAGGAGCTGCCACTGAGAGGGGTAACAACCAGACTGATTAATGACGGTTCGGGGAGCTTTCACAGCAGCGTGGCCGCGGTGTTTCAACGGTTTTATTAGTACAGTTAATCCCACGGCAAGACCAGCAGCAGCTAACGTAACGATAGCCTCTCTGAGCTAGTGCAGTGTTGACGGTCTCATGCACACGGCACGCAACTTCACGAGGGGGAGGGGCTGGAGGCAGCTCCTCTCTGTGCACTGTAAAAAAAATGTGTGTATGTATATGTGTATGTATATGTGTGTATATATATATATATATATATATATATATATATATATATGTGTTTTTACTTATTTAACTGTCTAATGTGTAATTGTGTGTTGTTCATACTATACAATGATTTATTGTTTGTCTTTGTTGAATAATACAGAAGACAAAGAGCTTAAAAAAATAATCAAATATCGAATCGCAATCGCAATATTTGGGGAAAAAAAATCGCAATTAGATTATTTTCAAAAATCGTTCAGCCCTAATGCTGACTCACTGAAATATCTCACTGGGACACTTGATGGAACTGAGCCATCGTTAAGGTTATCAATTTCAGCTGTGCTTTTCCTTCTACGACAAGTCAAAACGTCTGCTGTGAAAAAGGTCCATTGTGTGACGACTAGTTTGTGCTGAATTAATAGACATTTTTGTTTGGGAACATGCACAACTAAAACATAGCCTACTATCAACTGACATGACAAGGGGCTTAACCCTCATGCCCTCTTCGGTCATTTTTCTCAAGTTTTTTTTTTTCATTTTGTGATAATTTTTGCTGTGTTACTTCTTATTGCATGAAATTTTGTAGGAATCCTTCTTTTCAGTCAAATTTTTTAAATCCAGTGTTTTTTACTCTTGCAGGTCTTTTATACTTAAATGATTCATTTTGTACCCTCTGGACACCTTTGAGGCAAAAATGTCCATGCACACAAAAACTGTTATTAAATCATCATATATCAATATTTTTTTCTGCTTTTTTTCATGAATCACTTAAACAACTTCTAACCTAATCAAAACCACCAAACATTCAATCATTTTCAGGATTGTAACCCTTTAAATGCCAGTTTATGTATTTGAAGTATGTCATTATTTATAAAAGAAAAACACAAAAAATGATTTTTTTTCCCATATAATGAATAATATGTAGATGGGGCTTTGGTGGTGATAAGAGGCTTGGATATGTCAAAGATAAGCAACAAAACTGATTTGATTGCATTAGTATTTTTTATGTAGTTCCAGATACTCCCTTTGGACACCTTTGAGGCAAAAATGGCCCCATTCACTTCCATTATAACCACATGTTTTGATCTCACTGCCTTTACAGTATAAAACCATGCATTCTGTAATGTTAGCATTTCATTTGGAAGAAAACTAGTCATATTTGACATTTTTACAGTATTTCACCAGATTCAACCATTTTGCCCTTGTAGGCCGATGCATGAAATTATAGTTATATTATGGAGCTGTGTGTGTGTGTCAGGTGTGCTTAGACAAAAATGCAAGTTAACTTTTAGTTAACGGCGATTGGCCCACGGGCCGTCCTCGGAACGAAGGCGGTAGGAAGGTGGCTGCCGCTTTTAAAAAGCGGCTGCCGCCGGCGGTGCACCAGCAAACGTGTTTGCGATTACGCCTCTGGAGCACCGCCGGTGGTCCGCCGACTCATTGCTATCTGGGTTATACGGTCTAAAGCCTACTGGTGGTTTTCTTCTGAAAGCCAAATCTTTAGTGCCTCAGTAAAGATAAAACTATCTAATGTGATTTTTAGACGTTCAAATCATTCGTTTACACCATGTGGCGCTTACATAAATAGCCTATCATTTTCCCTTGTGATTAAATGACACCAGGAGCAGGCACTACACAACCGTCACATACTGTACAGGACCAGTACAGTGACTAACCTTCCAACATGGCTAATTCTTAGCAATGGTCAAAAGGAAACTCACACCGAGCGGACACACATACTACATACGGTATGACACAGCATGATACATGGTAACTCTGGGCCAAACACGTTGTACACTTTATGTAAATGTCCTATTACTGTCGGCCAAACGGCAACAGTGAGCAAGTTCATTTTGCTAACAGGAGCTAACAATCACTCAATACTGAATTTAAAGAAATGTTGACTCACCCTTATGGATATGAATCCGTCTGTTTTTGACACGGCGTCCAGTCCTTTGGTTCTTCCACCCTGGTTCCTTTTTAAGGGATGCATTCCTCCATTTAGACACACTGCAGCCCCGGTTTCACAGGTGAAACGTCCGTCTTTAGCATATGAGCTAACGCTAAGCTAATACAACCAAACATCGCTGATTGAGCTCTCCTACTCCAACGCAACCAATCAGTTAAAGGGGTCACCTGGGGGTCGTTTTCGCGTAAAATAAAAAATATAAAACAGTTACCATTATTTATCCTTTTGATATAAAATAACATTGCTAGCTTCACTGTTTAAGCAAATATTTTACTAAAAAAATAAATAGATACAGTACATTTTAACCGGCTGCTAGGGCGCTACTTATAAGTAGTACTTATAGGGGATGCTCGAGCTCCCCCTCGCGCACTTCTTGCCCCTGCGTTCCAGCGCAAGGGCAAGGCCAAGACCCGCCCTACGAAGCAGCTCGATTGGTTGGGGTTAGGCATTTCACCTCGAGTGGTTAAGATTAGGGTTAGGGGATTGGTCAAGGGATAGGACCTGTACATGTAAGCATGGACGCCTGGCCAATAGTAGTATGTGAATGCTTTTGAAGGGCGGGTCTTGGCGTGGCCATAGTGGGGGGGGGGGGAATATCGCCGCTGGAACAAAGGTGTAACCAATAACGTGAATTAATGAGGCCTGTATTCCAGTAGCCTATCAGATTTCAGCTTTTATGCAAGTGTCAGTTACACCCATAGATTGTACATTGTTATAGCCCAAGGCCAATGCAACACCCCAACAGCATTTGATAGACTAGGCTAGGCTACTGCAGGAAATTGGGACAGTTGCTAAACAAATGCTGGCACACTTTATCGTGAAGAATATACTGTAGGCCTACTGCCATGTGCCACCTCTCAGCTCTGTTAGTAGGCCATTCAGTCAGTGTCCTGCTTTGATCCTCCACAGTTTAGTTAAAACTGGTTGATTAGCTGTTGCTACTGGTCTGGATATCAACCTCAATGATATGAGCACAATAGGACCTAACTTGAGTTGCATTAAGTTTTGTGGTTTTATTTTTGTTGCATCATTATGCAGCAAATAAAATGTATGGTTCCTCACTCCAAACAGTTCCAAAGATAATGCTGGCTTTATAGGCAATTAAGCACTTGAATGATGATTCAAACTGTGATACATTTGGTTGTCATGCTTTCTTTAATAATGGCATTATATAATAAAACAGAGACATGCTGCGTGGACCGCTGTATTGCTAATGCGCTACTCCTAATTAAAATGGTTTTTAGTTTCTGATACTTTGTGATGGATAATGACAAGATATGATGAGATGTATTTGCATCTTTACCACTTGCCAATTACAGTGAAAAATGCCCCAAAAACATGGCCGGGTTAGCTCAGTTGGCAGAACAGGCGTATATGTAGAGGTTTACTCCTCGACGCAGCGGCCGCAAGTTCGACTCCGACTTGCGGCCCTTTGCTGCATGACATTCCCCCTCTCTCTCCCCTTTCATGTCTTCAACTGGCCTGTGAAAATGAAGGCCTAAAAATGCCCCCAAAAAATAAAGAAAATGCCCAAATAAAACAATGTATGTCTTGAAATGCATTTTCAAATGAGTAGAAATGCTCAGTGTGAAAACACATCCATCAGCGTGAGCTCTGACAGCTGTGGATTCATCAAAAGCGAGAAGCATGTGTGTGTGTGTGTGTGTGTGTGTGTGTGTGTGTGTTTCGGCCCAGGTGCACAGCATTAGGCTACTCAGATCAGTCCGTGCAGGTCACGCCACCTCGGCCCCCCCTCAGCCTCCGTCCGAGTTTATTGCTATGGTGTTATGGTCACGCAGAGAGGTGGAAGATGCCGACGCAGGCCCCGTGAACGGCATTCACTGGAATAAAGCCGGGTCGTTATTGACTCACCCTCGGCCATCTTCCCTCCCACCTCGATAGATTATGCCGTGGGTGGGAGTGCAGCCTCATTAGTTTATTTTTTTCCCCTGTCACACAATACTGCCACAGGCTTCCCCCCCCGACTGATGTGCTTGCCTTCCAAACCAAACAACATATTTGCCATTAACGGCCGCCTTCACGGACGTTCTGTCAGTTGGGCCTGACATAATCAATGATGATTGCCATACTGAATGAGACATTTTCTTAAAAAGAAAAAAAACACCAGCTTTTATCGTCAGCAGCCCGACCATCTTGGAATAGGTTTTGCAGACCTTGTGCGACATTATCTCGATTTGACTGTATAAAGAGATGAGAGGGAAGCTTCCGGTCCACATGCCTGTTATGAGCAATCTAATTAAATGCAATGTAAAGTCATGTCACGAGATGAAAACGAATCCGCACGGAGCTCAAATTGAATCTGCCATCAGTCGGGGGGGGAGAGACACACAGATACTTCTCTGTTCAGCAGCCCGGCTGCGCTCCGCCTTCCATGGTGCATTTGTAATAAAAATGAAGGAGATTAATTGATTCATGTGGCTGCCCACTGGATGGCTGGAGCCTTGATACAAATCCAGCAGGGGCAAGAGGTGCACCTTTGTGTTTGCACAGCTGCTTTCCTTGTACGGACTTGTGATGCCGGGGTGCCAGGGTCTGCTCCCACGTGCTCGTCCATCCCAGCATCAGCCCACTGGGCCCCGACGTTCTGCACAGAGCTACTGATCGGTTTATACTAGGGCTTGGTGATAGGGAGACAATCAGATATCTCGATATTCTTTACCAAATACTTCAATGTCGATATTGCGGCGATATTGTAGGGTTGACAGTTGGTGCTTTCACAAAATATCTTCACACTTAGATTTTAGATAAATATTCATCTGCAATGTGGATATGATGTCTAAGTGGTTTTAAAGGCAAATAATAGAACAACTAGAACAATCTGGTAGGGCGCCTGGGTCATCTTGTAGAGTGCGCGCCCACATATAGAGGTGTACTCCTCGATGCAGCGGCCGCGGGTTTGACTCCGACCTGTGGCCCCTTTGCTGTATGTCATTCCCCCCCCCTCTCTCTCTCCCCCTTCATGTCTTCAGCTGTCCTATACAAATAAAAGGCCTAAAATGCCAATCAACAGTCTGGTAAATTAGATCACTTTACTTTAAAACCAGCAACGAGGGCGCCTGGTTAGCTCACCTGGTAGAGCAGGTGCCCATATATAAAGGTCTGCTCCTCGATGCAGTGGCTGTAGGTTTGAATCCAACCTGCGGCCCTTTGCTGCATGTCATTCCTCCTCTCTCTCCACCGTCTTCAGCTGTTCCATATAAATAAAGGCCTAAAATGCCCCAAAAAATTATCTTTGAATAAAACCAGTAAAGACAACACTTAAGCCATTAACAATATTAAGATATCCAAAATCTAAGATGATATCTAGTCTCACATCACGATATCGACATAATATTCAAAAGCTGTGGACCGGGCGCCCAGATAGCTCAGTTGGTAGAGCCCATTTATAGCCTAGAGCAGGGCTATTCATTTGGCGGCCCGCGGGCCACATGTGGCCCAGAAGCAACCTCAGAGTGGCCCAGCCCGTGGTCCCGCAATAGACAGTATAAAAGGGAAAATAGGGTCCCGCCAGCGATATTTTTTTTCCCCCACTATGGCCACGCCAAGACCCGCCCTTCAATAGCATTCACACACTACTAATGGCCAGGTGTCCACGTACAGGTCCTATCCCCTGACCAATCCCCTAACCCTAACGCTGATAAATGACGATAAAATTAAAACGTATTATAAAAAACGTACCCCTGTCAGATACTTCCAACAGTCGGAGAGTTGAAATTCTTGCTGCAGATGTGTATGAAACGATGTTAGGAGACCTGAGGAAAGCTGACACTATGAGTCCACAGAAAAAAACTGATACTGCTCAGTTGTGCATATATGTCCGTTTTTTTGACGGCCTACTGCCGTTAGAAGGACACACAACTGGCGATATAGTCTTTGGGAAAATATCTGCTTTTTTTAAAGACAATGGTCTGGATATGAAGCGTGTGTGCATGCTTGTGACAGATGGGGCTCCATCCATGACAGGGAAAGTGAATGGTTTGGCAGCACGTTGGTCCGCTGTAGAACCTCAGTTGATCTCCTTACACTGCATTGTGCATCAGGCGGTGTTGTGCGCAAAACTAAGCGGGGCGCTCAAAACGGCAATGGACAGCGTGATGGCTACAATTAATTTTATTTGCTCCACATCAAGCCTCCAACACCGCTTATTCCGCATGCTGCTGTCAGAAATGTCTGCTGAGCACCAAGACCTGCTTTTGCATAATGACGTGAGGTGGCTGTCCAAAGGCAAAGCACTGGAGCGTTTCTGTGGTCTCAGAGAGGAGATCAGTTTCTTTTCTTTTGTAAGTGGAAAAAGTAGGAGCTACCTCAGATTCTGTTCAGTTAGCTCTTTTATTGTTTTCTATGCAGCTTTTGCTGTGCAAACTGACCAAAGTTAAAAGAGAAACAATGAATAAACCTTACATGTTTTTCAATAAATTTGTTTGTGTTGGTTTTAAAATGTGTCATTACGAGCTGCTTCGCCGCTGAAATGACTGGCCCAACTAACCTTCTCGGTTAGAAAATCTGGCCCAACAGAATTTGTAATTGAATAGCCCTGGCCTAGAGGTTTACTCCTTCACGCAGCGGGCCAGGGTTCGATTCCGGCCTGCGGCCCTTTGCTGCATGTCATTCCCCCCCTCTCTCTCCCCCTTCATGTCTTCAGCTGTGTCAATAAAGGCCCCCCCTCCCCCCAAAAAAAAAATACTTTAAAAAGACGGTTTAAAAACGGTAACCGGCCGCCAGCCGATCCGTGGTGGAAACCAGCCCGCCGGTGCTCATCGTTGGCTTGTAGTCAGCTCCAACGGCTCGGCATGGCGGCTCTTTTACGTGGCTATTAATAACCTACGAGGGAGAATTTGGAACAATCAAAAGGCATGCGCGAGTCTGCTGCGATTGCTCTGTAAGTAGGAGGGTGTGACAATGAAAAGTGAAACAAAAGAGCAACTGATAAAACTATTCATGTGCAGAGCTGTAGTGAAGAGCAGGCCGTCTGAGACTGAAACACATGACTGAGCTGTATCACCACCTTTATATACTAATTACATCATCTGTACGTTTCTGTTGATTGCCTGGAATGAATATAATTCCCCTGTGAGTATGAGTGAGTGAGTGAGTGAGTGAGTGTGTGTGTGTGTGTGTGTGTGTGTGTGTGTGTGTGAGGGTTAAAACTTGGTTTTAGGATTAGGGTTAGAATAGGTTATGGTTAGGGTGAGGGTAAGGGTTGAGGTTAGGCATTTAGTTGTGATGGTTAAGGTTAGGGTAAGGGGCTAGGGGATGCATTATGTCAATGACAAGTCCCCATAAAGATAGTGATACAGACTTGTGTGTGTGTGTGTGTGTGTGTGTGTGTGCACGGAAAATCTTCTGTGATTAATGAAATAATCAAGATAAGCGTCCTCCAAATTATTGTTAATTTTTGAACATTTAAAAAAATTAAAAAGTCTGATTCCAACATATTATTAGCGAATATAAATCCACACTGATGATAGGCTTTCTGGCCCTTATACGTAAGGTAGTCACTAATGTAGCACAGATACAGTTCATCCCAAAGGATTAACTGTTCCACATCATGATTTATAAAATAATTCATAAAATCATGCCGACAAATATTAGGCTATTTGAATAGCCTGAATAGCTTAATATACTATGCAAAAAAAAAAAAGGTATCTATAAAGGTTTTAGGCTGCCCTAAAAGTTATTGTAGGCCCAGATTAATATACAACTTCATTTTATACAATATATGTAGTAGGGGGTCCCTGATCCGTCTCTGTTTCAGTTAAGGGGTCCTTGGCTTAAAAAACGTTTAAGACCCCTGATCTAGAGTCTCAGTTCTCGTGCTTGAACGCAGCCATTCAGTTTAAAACAACGGCTTCTACAGTAATTACAGACCCTGTCGCTGTGGCAACGAGATGCACAATGTACTCTTAAGCGTTCAGATCAGCCTCCAAAAGAAAGACGCAGCGGAAGGACCTGTGTTTTCCTTCCAGCAAACACATGAAGAGAAAAACCATTCGCACGTTTGTGTAATCTGACATAAACCGATGCTTTGAGGAGAGCGTCATCCACGTCCTTTTGTGCGCTGCACACAATAGCTATTGTGTTGTTGTTCTTTTATCCGAGGCGCATTATGCAGCTTTTCATCATCTTTTTTTTTTTTTAATGCAGTAAAGGGAGATCTGTTGCCTCAGAAACACAAAGAGAACGTCATTGAACCTGCGTGGGGGGAAAAAAAATAACACCGTGACGGCCAAAGAATACATCCTAGCGTGCACTTTGACCCTTAGCACATTTTCCGGACTATTCCTGGAGTTCATTCTCCCGGCTGTACAAGCACTCTCCTCTGCATATGTTCGAAAAAATCCTCGGCCACTGTCCTGTCTCTCGTTTAAAAAGTGCGCAGGCAGCAGAGGGAGTACAGAATTTTGATAAGAAACCGAGTGCAGGAAAGGGTCGACCAGTGAATCACTGGAGCTTATCAGCCACTCCAAAAAAAACAAACACAGTAACTAGATGTGACATCGCTTGTAAAGTGCCACATGCAGATTAAGTGCGTCGAGCCCTCGATCAATGGATCATCAAGACTCCCCCAATTTAAGGAGGCGGCTGAATTCTAGAGGCTCTGTTTGGTGGCAATGATAAAAAAAGTCCATTAAGTTTGCTAATTAAATGATAAGCGTAAATTAAAATACAGGTCAAGCTAATGAACTGTGGGATTGTTAAGCAGCAATATATCGGCTGGTTATAAGTGGCGGGGGGAGGAGTGCTGGTGTTGGGGGAGGAGATGGGGGTTGGGACATCAACAACTCTCCCATCACAAACTCATAATTGCTTGAAAATGCCTTTGCAGAACGCAGCGTGTGTTTTAAAGTGCTCATATTATGCTCATTTTCAGGTTCATAATTGTATTTAGAGGTTGTACTAGAATATGTTTACATGGTTTCATTTAAAACAAACACCATATTTTTGTTGTACTGCACATTGCTGCGGCTCCTCTTTTCACCCTGTGTGTTGAGCTCTCTGTTTTAGCTACAGAGTGAGGCATCTCACTTCTGTCTCATCTTTGTTGGGAGTCGCACATGAGCAGTACCTAGGTAAGGACTACTAGCCAGTCAGAAGCAGAGTATGAGGGCGTGCCCTGACAGTACCTAGGTAAGGACTACTAGCCAGTCAGAAGCAGAGTATGAGGCCGTGCCATGACAGTACTTAGGTAAGGACTACTAGCCAGTCAGAAGCAGAGTATGAGGGCGTGCCCTGACAGTACCTAGGTAAGGACTACTAGCCAGTCAGAAGCAGAGTATGAGGGCGTGCCCTGACAGTACATAGGGAAGGACTACTAGCCAGTCAGAAGCAGAGTATGAGGGCGTGCCCTGACAGTACCTAGGTAAGGACTACTAGCCAGTCAGAAGCAGAGTATGAGGGCGTGCCCTGACAGTACCTAGGTAAGGACTACTAGCCAGTCAGGAGCAGAGTATGAGGGCGTGTCACGCTAGCAGGTAGGCGAGCATTATAACGTGTGTTACAAAGTGACCACGTTTGTCTCTGAAGTAAAGGCTGGACTACAATAGAGCTGTTTGGAGCAGTTTGTGAACAGTGTTTTCTGATGGAGATGGTAAGTCCCTTTGGGGGGGACTTTGGGCTTTTTCACTTTGTAAACCTATAACATGCACACAAAAGATATATAACATAATAAAGGGGAAAAAAGCCAAAAAGCATAATATGAGCACTTTAAAGAAGAGGGGCACATTTGTAAAATGAGTCAAACTGTGTTAAGACTCAAAGCTTGGGTTCTTGCCACTAATAAACGGTTCCATGATATAATATAATATAAATAATGAGTTGCTAATTGTAACCTACAGCCATGGACAGATTATGAGATAATGAGCTCCTGGACACGTCCGTGTAAAACGGCCACCACCACCACCCCCCCTCCTCCTAGGAACATGACCCCGGCCTGCTTTGCATCTCTTTGTGGTCATTTCACATCTCTGTGGTCATCTCTTTGTGGTTGCCATGTGTCCCTCTGTGCTCATTTTGCATCCCATTGTAGTCATTTTGAATCATTTGGAGTCTCCTTGTGGTAGCTCTGCATCTCTTTGTGGTCATTTCACATTTCAAAGTGTGTGGTCGTTTTGTGTCTCTTTGTGGTCACTATGTGGTCGTTGAGCGTCTCTTTGGGACTATTTTGCTTTTCTTTGTGGTAGTTTTTGCGTCTTTACAGTAATGCGTCTCTTTGTGGCCAATTAGCGTGTTTTTTGTGGTAGGTTGGAGTCTCCTTGTGGTCATTTTGTGTCCTTGTGGTTGTCTTTGCGTTTTGAGTCCGTTTGTGGCTATGTTCACAACGTATGCCCAATTCGGATTTTTTGCTTGGATCCAATTTTTTTTTGTATGGCTGTTCATGTTACCTTTTAAAATGTGGCCTTTATCAGATTCCAGTGTGAACTGTTTACGGTTTCGAAGTGACCCGCTTAGAACACTAACAATGACATCAGACGCAGCACGCTGTTCCACTAAAGTTAGGGGAGGTTATGGAGGAAGGAAGCATTTTCACTTTTATTTCAAAAGGTTTGTGTATTGGCAGCCGTAACATTAATGAGCAGGTGCTGAGGAGGAGAAGAATGAAGAGAAAGAGAGCCAAACTGGCTATGTTGGCCTTTTGCGGGTATTGGCTGCAAATCTCCCTCCATTGACTCGCTCCATCACTCTTCTCCATTTTGTAGGCCAAGTCAAGTTTTTAAATTTTACTGTCTGTGTCTAGTTCTAACTCCCGCCGGAGCATAATTGTGACAAATGTCGACGTACATTGACGTAAAAGTCGCATCAAATCCGCCTCGGTTGTTCACACTGCGGCCACATTGAAAAAAAACATCAGACCTGGGTCTGATTCAGGACCATATATGGAAGTGGTCTAAATCTGATTTGAAAAAATCTAATCTGGGAAAGATTCACACAACTTCTGAAGAAGTCTGACGTTGTCATTGACCCCCCAAAAATCAGATTAGGGACACTTTTGCCTGCAGTCTGAACGTAGTAGCCCTTGTGTCTCTTTGTGGCCATCTTGCGTCTCTTAATTCCACATCTCTTGGTGGTCATTCTGAGTCTCTTGATGGTAGTTTTGTATGTCTTTGTGGTCATTTCACATCTCTTTGTGGTCTTTTTCTGTCTATTGTTTGGCCTTTCAGTGTGGTTTTGTGCTTATTTGATTGAAATGTTAACAGTCACTTCATACAGAGGTTCCTGTCCAGGGGCCCTAGGCCTGTACCCGAAAAAAAAAATCTCTCCAAAAAGCGTAGCTGTTAAGCAACAACATATTTTATTTACTTTCCTGTTTTATACACTATTTAGAAAATAAAACACATTGAATAAATACAAATTTAGAAAGCGACAGCTTTTTCGCCGTATTCTCACAGCAACACGCGGTTATTCTTTTACGGAGCTCTCAGAGGACGAGCGGAGGGATTTACGTTGCAGAATCCATCCTGAAGCAGACTTGGGCCACACACTGCAATGAAAACACTTAAGACTGGGCATGCAGATGCTGAAGTGATCCCCATTTACAAACACAGAGAGAATGGATTGGCACACTGATAAGACGTTAAGAACATCTAGAAACACCCGGGGGGGAAGGGAGGGGAGGGGGGCATCTATATACAGAGAAAATAAATAAAGAGAAATTAGGTCCAAGACAACTCTACTGTACAGATATGTCCATCAGATTTGACTGACTTCTTCCCTCGGGGTTTACCTTCAATCGTCAGCCTCACCCACATAATAAAGTTCAAATATAGTACCGTACGACACGGGATGTTCACCAACAGCAGATTGCACCATTTACAGTGTTACAAACAAACACACAATATCACCCAGTGGTTGGCGTCAACTGTAGTTCCCTTTTAGTGTTTGTTCGTAGTAAGGCAGGATACAGCTGAGCTCTTTGAGTCCTGTCGGCGAGGTGCACGACAGCCGGTCCGGCTGCCTCGACGGAGCTCGGATAGAAAACCGACTCTACTCCTGTTAAGTGTCCTGTGGTTTGGCAAGATGTGAAGTGGCACGAAAGAGTATAGGTTGGATCAGAACGCCGAGAAAAAGCAAAAAAAAAGGGTGTCAGTAGTATGTTACAAATTGCCCAGTGAGCTTTCTAAATTGTTATGTCTTTACGGCAGACAGTGTTTCATCCAGGCATGGCGCACAAAGACAACCAGAGCTGTATACATGGATTAAAAGGAGGCAGGAGCACAGATCCAGGATCCAGGACGCAGACCTTCTCCTCCAAGAGGGACCAGAAGGGAGGGATTGGTGCTATCTGACTTCCAAACAGTCCAGGTACTCCTGGGCCAGGTCATAGCAGAACCGGTACTGCTCCTAGAACAAGCACAGATATTGATCAAGATTAGTTGTTTTCATATCAACAGTAAATCATTTGCGTGAACTAGAAATTTTCCCTTAAATGTTCCTCTGTTTGGGTCGGCCTCTAGCTCACCCAGTGAGAGCGTTAAGCCCCATGTTGGGTGAGTCCTACAGCGGCACAGGTTTTGAATCCGGCCTGCTGCCCTTTGCTGCGTGTCATCCCCCATCTCTCTCCCCCTTTCATGTCTATCCTCTGTCACTTGTAATAAAGGGAAAAAGCCCCCCAAAAAATAATTTTTTTTTTTTTTTTTTTTTTTTTTTTTTTTTTAAAGGAAACTGAATACAAAACTTTTTAAGACTTTTAAAGACGTGCAGATGCCATCTAACAGGTCAGATTAAATAAAAGAGAAATAATGTTCTAATAAGGGAGCTTTAGAGGGTTCGGGGGGCGGATGGTGTCCCCTTTGGCCAGAGCCGGGCTAGCTGTTTGACCCTGCTTCAAGTCTCTGCGCTAGGCTAAACTAGCCATTTCCTGGCTGTAGCTTCATAATAAGCAGACAGACACATATTGACCTTCTCATGTAACCCTCTGCAAGACAGTAAATAAATGTATTTCCCAAAATGTCTAACTATTCCTTTAAAGATGTATATGTCCAATAGGAACCAATGGGCGTGGGAAGTCAGAAAGTATTGAGAGAGGATGCACTGTAGGTTCAGGTCTTTTCATGGGATTTTCATCTCCTTATGTTGAACATAAAAAACATGGAATATCTCCAGGCTTATTCTTTAAAAAACTTTGGGAGTATCAGACAAGAAAGGGTCACAACCCCTATACTTCTGCTATCCATACCACATAACTGCGATGATTCATTGGCTGTCTATTTATGTTTGTATTTGTATTTGTGTGTGATCTCCTTACTCAAAAGCCATCCTGTTCCTTATATAGCTGTATTGCATGCTGGTGACTGTGGGTGGGGAGATTGGTAATGGTGTCTCCTCCACTATGGATTTGTGCCTGTATGACTGCTGAATGTCAGTGCTAGATAATGGATTTAGGCAGAAAGAAGAAAGAGTGACACTAAAACCTGAGGTGTACCATTTATAGGGTTGGGTACCGAAACGCGGTGCCAATAGGGCACCAGTTCCGACGTAAACGGTAGTAAAGAGACCGAATAAGAACGAAAAGCATCGCTGCACGGGACGCTACGTTACCGTTAGCTAGTAGCTGGATTAAACCCGCTGGTTAAAATGCTGACAGCTTACGTTAAGCGGTGTAACGTGTGACTGTATTTCCCTGTAGAGGAGTCCAACACCGGGACCTAACAGTCTGACTGCAGCTGCTGACGTCGGAAAAACAACAGATGGTGCATTCACTTGAAACTCGCCAGCCTCATGGTGCATTCAAAGTTATTGTAAAATACCCTTTTCCATCTGGTGCTTGTTTTTGTCGTTTACCAGCAATTTACTGGTGAAATAAGTAATTGTTACAAGTTATTATGACATTGTTAATATTATATACATTATAAATATATTATCTATATTTCAGTTCAGGCACCGGTACCGTTTTAAAAGTATCGTTTTAGCACCGGTATCGGAAAAAATCCAAATGATACCCAAGCCTAACTATTTCTATTGTTGTTGTCTTGCGTACATTGGTTTCTAATTGTTAAATTGTTTTTGTCTTTTTAGTTGTTTATACGTTCAGCAATTTTGTCTTATTATTGTTTTTTTAGTCATCTGTGAAGCCCTTTGAACTGACCTAACCTGGAATTTTTTTTTGCGGCTTTGGTAAATATTTCTGTGGTAACAGCATGCTCCATCGATCAGATAACGTCGCCGTTATGCTTAGGATTGTGGGTAGTGTAGTACTTCTCCATGACATCGTGAATAAAATGTCTTCTTTTTCTAAAACAAGGTTGACATGATACCAACTCGTGGCTTCTACAGAGGCATGAACCTTCGTTTTTACAAGCTCATAGCTCGTGGTCAGGATCGTTTAGACATTATGGCTAATAACCAAAATTCTTATGGAGAAAATGAATGGGAATTTCACTTCCGGAACCACATTGCTGAGCTCTATTTCCCTTCTGCCTCTGCTTTGTTCTTGTTACATGCATGTTCATAAATTGGAGTCAGACCTCATGATAAATGCAAACTATGTATTGTATTGCTCAACTTGACACATTTTCTCAATTTGTGCTACTTTAAGAAAATCTGTATCGATTTGCGATCGCTTGCCGCTTTTCTTTGACTTTGTATAAAAAATGGTCCATATTATAAAGAAGAAAAAACACCAAGCCAGTGAGTCCAAATACCAGAGGAGTATCGCACAGATGTATGTATGTATGTTATATGCTGCATCTAAAAATGTATTTACGTATGCGGGAAACAAATTCCCATTTAGTCTAAACACACCTTTACTGTGGAGATGTCAATTTATGTGTTTTTTCTAAATATATTAAATAAGAGAAACCAGTAATAAAAAAGGTTTGATTTCTTTCTGGATAGTGGCTCTGTCTTCCCTGACATACCCTGTCTGAGGCAGCCGTGTAGTGCGATGTATAATACAGTATGTTGCAGTAAAGGGAGATGAAGGACCCTCACCATTGTCTCCACCATGTTCGGCTTGGAGTTGCGCAGCGTTTTGGCAGCAAAGAACACGTCCACCATGCTGTGGTGACGAATCATCTCCAAGATCATGGTGCTGGCACAGAAAGTACCGCTTCGACCGCCGCCATTCCTGCTCCGGAAAGAAGGGGACGAAGACGCATAGACACAAACACACAGAGCAGAAGTATAAAGACATGAGTGACCTAATAAAGATGTGCGACAGCGGTGCAGACAGCTTCTCAGAGGGAAATGTCACAGTTTGACAGAGCACAGATCAAGCATGCTGTCACAAAAAGGCCAACTAGCAGACTTTTAAGATGGATATCGGAGTAAAGTTCTCATTAAAATCAGATATGAGATGTCTAAAACACAGTCTGCCTGACCTCCAGAGTTCAAAGAGCCTGATAGGAGATGGAGGACAGATCTAATGGAAGGCAGGCAGCTCATGTAAAGACACAAAGACTCAATATGTCTCATTCGAACTACAGATCCGCAAACCCATCTGGCATACTTGCATAGTGCGGTTAGAGAGCCGCAAAGCGAATGCACAGTGTCGTTCACCCTGTTACGAGTTGATGAAACACTGAAATGATTTTGGAAACATTATTTTAAAGGTACAAAAGAATCTTTGGTGATAATGATTGCACATTTCCCATTAACTCATGCTGTGGTCCATAGTTCTGTATTGCACAATGCCCAATTGCATAATATCATATAAAATATAACATAGCATATATATATATATATATATATATATATATATATATATATATATATATATATATTTCACCAGTACCCTATCAGGCATTGCACATCCTATAACCATAATGGTAAGTACCACAAATATTTAGTAGTACTAGTCACACATACATCGGGCCTAAGTTGACCCCACCAGGCCTAAAACAATGTAATGATGTTTTTTTTTAAACTACAGTTACAGTAGGGTGACTCGGTTGGAATAGTATAGGAGTAGTCATATGGCCCTATGGAGTCTGTCTAATAGCTTTTTGAAATTCTTAGCTTTGGTATCACTGAAACTATTGGGCTCTACATTAACGCTGCCATCAGTCTGGGACTGGCCCCAGCCGGGCCCTCGTCGGAAAAAGACACTGTCCTCCCTGGACGTTATGATGTTGAATTTATTTACTTCTGAATATACTGTAGACTGCAGCTTAAGCCTCGTATTGTCCTCCTGTCGACCATGCACCTGTTTCCTCCCCCTCTTGTTTTCAAGATATTTTTTTTTTCTTGTTGTTTTATACTTCTTTTTTGAAATCATGGTCAATAAACTTCATTTATATGCATTTATACATAATGCAGTAAAGGAATACAAGCACACATGATGAATTATTTAGACTAATAGTTAAGATCAGAGGAACGTTTGTTAATGGATAGTCACAGACTAGTATATGTCAAAGTTTAGACAGGATACTGTTTTTAAACCATTTCCATTTTTGAAATGGCAGCACCTAATCACACCTGTTTGCATAAATATAAATAATCAAGCAATGATGCGTCAAACCTAGGCTTCTAGCCAACTTCATTCAGTTATTTTTGGGCAATCTGGTTTAAAAGAAAACAACAAAAAACATTTCTGATAAAGCAAGTTTGAATATGGGTCAAATTTGACCCAAGGACAACAGGAGGGTTAAATCCAAAACACATATACAGTATACACACACACACACACACACACACACACACACACACACACACACACACACACACACACACACACACACACACACACACACACACACACACACACACACACACACACACACACACACACACACACACACACACAGTGCAGATGCATGTAAGCAGACTCACAGGCAGTGGACGATGGTGCGTCCCTCTCCACACTCCATCTGCCAGTTGTGAACCTGAGCCAAAAGGCTGAGGAAGGCTTTCTTGGAGTCGGGCACGTCGCGGTACGGGGACCAGCGCAGGAACTGGAAGTGACGCACCACAAGCTGGCCTTCCTGAAGCTTTAGAGACCAAGAGGAGTTGTGGGGGGGAGAGGGAGAAAGATGTGAGAACAGTTTGATTTTTTTTTCTTCAATAGAAGACATCATATATTAACACACCGCACACCCACAACACATCACAAACTCATTCAAACATCGATCTGTTTTTTTCTGTCAACACTTGAAACCTGTTTTAACTGTGTGGAGCTCCTGTTCCTAACTTCTAATTGGCTGTTAAAGATGCAGTACATAGCAGTGTACTGTACTTACAACATTAAAGTGAGAACTCATGAATGTAAACATAGTTAAAGGTGCAGTAGGTAAGACTTATGAAACTACCTTTCAGTCATATTCGCTGAAACTGACCCTATGTTCCAGTAGAACTACATGAAGCAGGTCATTAAAAAAACACCACCTACAGTCTGTAGTGCGATTTGCAAAAATCCACCGCTCCCTGTTCAGATGCACCAATCAGGGCCAGGGGGGATGTCTAACTGCGTGTCAATCACTGCTTATGCACACACATTCATTCTCCCTTGTGGGGGGAGGGGCTTAGGAGACCGTTTTGGGCTTTAGCAGAAAGGGGGGAGGGGATGAGAAGTTGTCTATGTTCAAATTTTTTGGCTAAGTCCTGGATCTTCACAATCTTAACTACAGCACCTTTAACATCATATAATTACATTTCCATCCTTTTTACTTTTTTCTTGGATCGAACCATGGCCGCTGCCAAGGACTCTGGCGCTCTACCGGATGAGCTAGAGGTTGTCGGCCCCTATATTAAAGGTCCAATATGTAATATTTGTACTGTAATAAATCCATAAATGACACCAATGCCTCATCAGATATTAAGGAAACATGTTAAACTGAAATACTATCTTTTCTGACAACAATGCTAATGTCAGTATTTTTTCTTTTTGAAATTTACATGCCGTGACGGAATTTAGGTTTATGTTTTGATCGGTGTGTTGTTATCAACGGCCCAGTTTGACAGCCAGGGAAAAAGTGTGTCTGTCAGTTGGGTACAGAGCTCTGCATGAGCATGGGCTTTTATGACAATCTATATATAGCCAGCATCTAACGTTAGCTACTCCGCTGTGCTGTGGAGTAATGTCTGGCTATGTGAGACTAGCATCTAACGTTAGCTACTCCGCTGTGCTGTGGAGTAATGTCTGGCTATGTGAGACTAGCATCTACCGTTAGCTACTCCGCTGTGCTGTGGAGTAACGTCTGGCTATGTGAGACTAGTATCTAACGTTAGCTACTCCGCTGTGCTGTGGAGTAATGTCTGGCTATGTGAGACTAGCATCTACCGTTAGCTACTCCGCTGTGCTGTGGAGTAATGTCTGGCTATGTGAGACTAGCATCTAACGTTAGCTACTCCACTGTGCTGTGGAGTAATGTCTGGCTATGTGAGACTAACATCTAACGTTAGCTACTCCGCTGTGCTGTGGAGTAACGTCTGGCTATGTGAGACTAACATCTACCGTTAGCTACTCCGCTGTGCTGTGGAGTAACGTCTGGCTATGAGAGACTAGCATCTACCGTTAGCTACTCCGCTGTGCTGTGGAGTAATGTCTGGCTATGTGAGAAAAGCGTCTAGCAACATTGTTGTGAATGCTGCGGTCTCAGCCTGGCAACCTCCGTGAACTTTGAGTCTGGGCAGGAGGGGGCGGGGGAAAGGACTCTCCAGTATTTTGAATTGGTAGTGCAGTAACTATTTTAACCGCTAGCTGCCAGTATTACATACAATATTACATATTGCACCTTTAATACTCGAGGCTGGACTTTGGCCGTGCTACATGCTTCACTACGTCCAGCAGTTAGTTGCTAGCGGTGTGCCGTTTGGCGTCGGGCAGGTAGCGTAAATGGCAGTATCAGAGCTTTTCTGCTGAAGAAAAGGTCGATAACAGCTGGGAGAGAATAAAAGCATATTTCACCCTCAGGGTCTACACTTTATCAATTGTACGCCGTAGTGTAGCTAAGGTAATGCTTAGTGTTCGGCTTAGTTTTGCAGGGTGCCATTTCCATTTTCTTTTAAATCTGGGTGGAGCGAATAGGGATCTTTATTGACGATAGCTTGGCTATTTAAAAATGGTGGCTTATTGCAGGAAGTCGCGCTAGTGATGATTTTCTTTGACCAACCAGTGGTCTGCAGTGTTTTAACTCCACCTTCTAGTATCGGCTAAGCTCGCTTGGAACCTCGACTGAGGTGGTACCAAAAAAAAACTACCAAGTACTATCCACAACTTTTGCTAATGCAATTGTGAAAGTAACCGTTCTAATGTGTAACAAACCAAACTGAACTGCTTGGTGGAAACGCAACTTTTTTCCAGAAAAATGCGGAGCTTTTTTGTGATTGTTGCGGGCAAAAATCCTTGATTATGCAGCATGTTTTCTTAAAAAATGTGATGTGGAATATGCGAGATATTTATGCAATTTTATGCGATGAAATTGCGGGAACTTGCAAAAACTGCGGTTTGATGAAAAAGAGAAAAAAAAAGTGATTTCCCCAACACCCTGCTTTTCATAAAGTTCCCATGGCAACAGGGGAAAAGGGCTGCTCTTGTGTTAAGTAAACGCAACATTTTTCAACTTTCTGCTAAGATATATGTGACTTTTTTGCAACGAAAATGCGGGGATTATGAAATGCAAGCCCCACATATTTTATATTTTGCGTGGAAATCGGCAATTTATGCGGCGAAAGTGCGGCGGATTTGAAAAAATGCAGCCCTCGCATAAATATGCAGACTTTAGCTGATTATGCATTGAATTATGCGATCGCATAATCACGTTTTTCTGGAGGGACTGTTAAGTTCCTGTGCACGGAATAGCGTCCTGGTGCATGCACACAAGATACAAATAAACAGGGAGCCTCCTATTATACCAGTGCTCCATAGCACTACTAGTGGTCAAAAACTCCTCAAGGCACCTTTAATTTGGAGGAACACAAGCATTAACAATACGACACTGGTGTAAGGGGCAATCATCCTAACAATGGCGTTACACTAAATATTATCTGTTATCACAGTTCATTATTGCTTGGCAACGTGTAGCATTCTTTGCTGTATCTTCAGGACAGTGGAGTACCTTCTTGGGACAGAGGCTATCGGTGTCTTGCTCTGTGGTGTCTGTCTCTTCAGGATCCTGCAGAGAGTCACGTGGGAACAGTTTCTGACAAGGTGTCGAGATATTTGAGGCGCTGGGTAGGAGTGGAAGGGTGACAGGGGCACTGACAGGGGGAGGTTTAGGCCAGCGTGAGGGTCGGGTAAGGGATGAGGGGGCGCGGGAGCTAGGAGGATTTGTCAACTCACGACAAGGACACGTGATCAACCAGATGCTGGAAGAATCTACAGGAGACTGCCGAGAACCTACTGAGGCTACTGAGGTCAAAGGATTGGAGCTAAAGTGGAAGCTGGAACTAGGCTAAACTCCTCAGACAACACTCAGACATGGGTATACACACACACACACACACACACACACACACCTACACACATATTCACACAAAAAAGCTATACTGAAATATTGGATATGGTCAAAATCAAGAAATGTGTTTCAGAGTTTTATAATAGAAGTTCTGTTTATTTTAATATCACATACTTGCATAACAGGCCCATATCTGCTTATTAAACAAGTCTCGGGACGATACGTAACTAATAACAGTGCCGTACTGTTGATACAGTTGCTTTGTGGAAAGTCGGATTATTATGTAGCAAATTATTCGGACCGCTGGGAACAACAAACACCAGCTGGGACCTAGGTCACCATTCTGCATCATTATAGAAGTATCAGGCTTCATTAGCTCTCTTAAAAATAAATGAATTGATTCAGTGCCAGGCCATGCATCCCACAGCAACACAGGGCTGGGTCAGTGCCTTGCTGATGCAGGACTTGAGCAAGTGTTTTTGTTCATATCCAACATTAAGCAAAAAAACATCTCATTTGATAAGCAAATTAGACATTCATACAGCAATTTGGCCATTAACGTTGTCAAGCTGACGTATCCAGGCAACCTAAAGAGTGATTCACAGTTCACACTTGGACCTTAATGTATGTTTGCGCTGTGAAGACAGCAAATGGAAGGCAATTACATCCTAGGGAAAAATAGGGTGGACAATGTGTACAGTAAATAGATCTCATAAGGGAAACTAAGAAACCTTGACGTAGGTGCAGCCTTTCACCATGCACTGCTGTCATTGGGGGGCCCGGTTGAGATATATTTGCAGTATTGTAAAACTCTACAGTGTTTACGTCTGTTTATGTAATGCCACCTCAAGGAGGAGGAAATAGGAATAGGAAATTCAATGCAATGCAATGCTCTCAGGAACGTCTCGACAACAACACACATCACCTCAATATAAGAGTGAAAAATCCCCAATGGCTGAAGATCAACCTTGGTAAAAAGATGTCAGCATTAAGATGAATCTATAAACATTCTCTTTTTGAGAGAGTTTGAGTACCTTGGACTATACTGTGCATATGTATAAATTCACAACACCACCTTTCTGACACTTTATCAGCCAGGTGAAACCAGACGGTCAGGCTTCTGCTTCAGGACTAAGACGACCACCATGCAAATAGCTAATCTCTTTTTTGTGTGTTTTTGTTTCTTACTGTGCAACATATTTTGAGCCCTTTGTCAATAAGTCAAATCAGACATAAGCAGACTGTGTAGGCCAGCGATACTCAACCGGGTGGCCATTTTATAACTCACAATGAAAATAAATTGATTCACACTGGGACTATCTTTTTGTACTTTGAATGTAAAAACAAAAACAAATGTGCCAGAGTGCATAAAAAGCATTGTTCATAAAAAAAAAGGGTGTCCTTTGACACACTGAGCTCCTCTCTCCTCTCTCTTTCCATCTGTGTGCATCCATGTCCCAGAAATCCTTGTTACTAACCTAGCTCTGGGGAGCTTATTACCCCGGAGCCCTTATGTTTTTTTTTCGCCCAGCAGTTTTCCTCGGATTAGGGTGGAACATAAATCATGGTTGCAGCCTGTCGCCGTGGTCCTGCTCTGCGTCCTGCTACACCCTGCTACGCCCTGCAGTGCACTGCTACACCCTGCTACGCCCTGCTACACCCTGCAGTGCCCTGCTACGTCCTGCTACGCCCTGCTACACCTTGCAGTGCCCTGCTACGCCCTATTACACCCTGCTACGCCCTGCTACACCCTGCAGTGCCCTGCTACGTCCTGCTACGCCCTGCAGTGCCCTGCTACACCCTGCTACGTCCTGCTACGCCCTGCAGTGCCCTGCTACGCCCTGCTACGTTCCATTATCTTTACTGTGACTATTATTGCCACTGTTCATCACACTGTCCCAGGTTTCTTCCTAAAAGGGAGGTTTTCCTCACCACTGTCACACTAAATGCTTGCTCTTGGGGGAATTACTGGAATTGTTGGGTCTCTGTAAATTATAGAGTGTGGTCTAGACCTACTCTATCTGTAAAGTGTCTTGAGATAACGCTTGTTATGATTTGATATTATAAATAAAATTGAATTGAAATTGAGTGAGGACAGCAAACGTGGAAAGGAGAAAGAAAAATGGATAGATAAATCTGCCTATATTTTGCCATATCATACCAACCCTAAACCACTGTGTCTGATTTGCCAAATGACAATTGCTGTATGCAGGGTTGTTTTTAACTGATACATATTATTAATGTTTGTTTATTTACTGGCCCCTGGCCTCCTGGTATTTTTGCAGAAGTGGCCTCTGGACAAAGCAGGTGGGGATCCCTGAGTAGGGTATAGAGCTCCCGCTTAATGAGCTAAAGCGACTGTATTAGTATTACTGCAGTATTTTATCTGACTATAGTGTCTTTGCAATCTTTTTGGCACTGGTTTGTTCTTTTTGCCATGTGGGACATGTTGTAGATGTCAGACATTCCCAATATCTCCTGTAATTACAGCTGAGATGCAATACAGTGTTTTGCCAGCGAAGGAGCTGGAATGATCACAAAATCTAAATTGTCCAGAATAATGACCATCCATCCATCCATCCATCTTCGTCCGCTTATCCGGTGTCGGGTCGCGGGGGGAGCAGCTCCAGCAGGGGACCCCAAACTTCCCTTTCCCGAGCAACATTAACCAGCTCCGACTGGGGGATCCCGAGGCGTTCCCAGGCCAGGTTGGAGATATAATCCCTCCACCTAGTCCTGGGTCTTCCCCGAGGCCTCCTCCCAGCTGGACGTGCCTGGAACACCTCCCTAGGGAGGCGCCCAGGGGGCATCCTTACCAGATGCCCGAACCACCTCAACTGGCTCCTTTCGACGCAAAGAGCAGCGGCTCTCTCCGAGCTCCTCACGGATGACTGAGCTTCTCACCCTATCTCTAAGGGAGACGCCAGCCACCCTCCTGAGGAAACCCATTTCGCCGCTTGTACCCTGGATCTCGTTCTTTCGGTCATGACCCAGCCTTCATGACCATAGGTGAGGGTAGGAACGAAAACTGACCGGTAGATCGAGAGCTTTGCCTTCTGGCTCAGCTCTCTTTTCGTCTGGCGGTGCGATAGATTGAATGCAATACCGCACCCGCTGCGCCTATTCTCCGACCAATCTCCCGCTCCATTGTCCCTCACTCGCGAACAAAACCCCAAGGTACTTGAACTCCTTCACTTGGGGTAAGGACTCATTCCCTACCTGGAGAAGGCATTCCATCGGTTTCCTGCTGAGAACCATGGCCTCCGATTTAGAGGTGCTGATCCTCATCCCAACCGCTTGACACTCGGTTGCGAACCGATCCAGTGAGTGCTGAAGGTCGCAGGCCGATGATGCCATCAGGACCACATCATCTGCAAAGAGCAGCGATGAGATCCCCAGCCCACCAAACTGCAACCCCTCCCCACCCCGACTACGCCTCGATATCCTGTCCATAAATATTACAAACAGGATTGGTGACAAAGCGCAGCCCTGGCGGAGGCCAACCCTCACCTGAAACGAGTCCGACTTACTACCGAGAACCCGGACACAGCTCTCACTTTGGTCATACAGAGATTGGATGGCCCTGAGTAGAGACCCCTCACCCCATACTCCCGCAGCACCTCCCACAGTATCTCCCGGGGACCCGGTCATACGCCTTCTCCAAATCCACAAAACACATGTAGACCGGTTGGGCATACTCCCAGGCTCCCTCCAGGATCCTTGCGAGTGAAGAGCTGGTCCGTTGTTCCACGACCAGGACGGAATCCGCATTGTTCCTCCTCAACCCGAGGTTCGACTATCGGCCGAACCCTCCTTTCCAGCACCTTGGAGTAGACTTTACCAGGGAGGCTGAGAAGTGTGATACCCCTATAATTGGCACACACCCTCTGGTCCCCCTTTTTAAAAAGAGGAACCACCACCCCAGTCTGCCACTCCTTTGGCACCGTCCCCAGACTTCCACGCAATGTTGAAGAGGCGTGTCAACCAGGACAACCCCTCCACACCCAGAGCCTTGAGCATTTCTGGACGGATCTCATCAATCCCGGGGCTTTGCCACTGTGTAGTTGTTTGACTACATCAGTGACTTCCGCCTGGGAAATCGGCGACAATCCCCGTTATCCTCCAGCTCTGCCTCTAACATAGAGGGCGTATTAGTCGGATTCAGGAGTTCCTCAAAGTGCTCCCTCCACCGCCCTATTACCTCCTCAGTGGAGGTCAACAGTGTCCCATCCTTACTGTACACAGCTTGGATGGTTCCCCTTCCCCCTCCTGAGGTGGCGAACAGTTTTCCAGAAACACTTTGGTGCCGACCGAAAGTCCTTCTCCATGTCTTCTCCAAACTTCTCCCACACCCGCTGCTTTGCCTCTTTCACGGCAGAGGCTGCAGCCCTTCGGGCCCTTCGGTACCCTGCAACTGCCTCCGGAGTCCTCCGAGATAACATATCCCGGAAGGACTCCTTCTTCAGTCGGACGGCTTCCCTGACCACTGGTGTCCACCACGGTGTTCGTGGGTTACCGCCCCTTGAGGCACCTAAGATCCTAAGACCACAGCTCCTCGCCGCAGCTTCAGCAATGGAAACTTTGAACATTGTCCACTCGGGTTCAATGCCCCCAGCCTCCACAGGGATGCACGAAAAGCTCCGCCCGGAGGTGTGAGTTGAAAGTCTGTCGGACAGGGGCCTCCTCCAGACGTTCCCAATTTACCCGCACTACGTTTGGGCTTACCAGGTCTGTCCAGAGTCTTCCCCACCCCTGACCCAACTCACCACCAGATGGTGATCGGTTGACAGCTCTGCCCCTCTCTTCACCCGAGTGTCCAAAACATACGGCCTCAGATCAGATGAAACAATTATGAAATCGATCATTGACCTTCGGCCTAGGGTGCTCTGGTACCAGGTACACTTATGAGCATCCCTATGTTCGAACATGGTGTTCGTTATAGACAATCCATGACTAGCACAGAAGTCCAACAACAAACAACCACTCTGGTTTAGATCAGGGAGGCCGTTCCTCCCAATCACGCCTCTCAGGTGTCTCCATCATTGCCCACGTGTGCGTTGAAGTCCCCAGCATAACAATGGAGTCCCCACTGGAGCCCCATGCAGGACTCCAGTCAAGGTCTCCAAGAAGGCCGAATACTCCGAACTCCTGTTTGGTGCATATGCACAAACAACAGTCAGAGTTTTCCCCCACAACCCGCAGGCGTGGGGAGGCGACCCTCTCGTCCACGGGGTAAACTCCAACACAGCGGCGCTCAGCCGGGGGCTTGTGAGTATCCCCACACCCGCCCGGCGCCTCACACCCTGGGCAACTCCGGAGAAGAAAAGAGTCCAACCCCTATCCAGGAGTATGGTTCCAGAACCGAGACTGTGCGTGAGGTAAGCCCCACCAGATCTAACCGGTAGCGCTCCACCTCCCGCACCAGTTCCGGCTCCTTCCCCCCACAGAGAGGTGACGTTCCACGTCCCCAGAGCCAGCGTCTGCCGCCCGGGTCTGGTCCGTCGAGGCCCCTGACCTTCACTGCCACCCATGTGGCATCGCACCCGACCCCAACGGTTCCTCCCACAGGTGGTGGGCCCATGGGCTGGAGAGATGGGAGCCACGTAGCTTGTTCGGGCTGTGCCCGGCCGGGCTCCGTGGCAAACCCGGCCACCAGGCGCTCGCCGACGAGCCCGCCGTCTGGGCCTGGCTCCAGACGGGGGCCCCGGGCTTCCTCCGGGCAGGGTCACTCCATCTCTACCTTGCTTCTTCATTGGGGTTTTTGAACCATTCTTTGTCTGGCCCCTCACCTGAGACCACTTTGCCTTGGGAGACCCTACCAGGAGCACAAAGCTCCAGACAACACAGCCCTCAGGTTCACAGAGACACACAAACCTCTCCACCACGATAAGGTGATGGTTCACGGAGAATAATGACCAAACTTATCAATTGACAGTAAAGGTTTATCAATCATGTCGTTTTTTCCACCTTAGCCAAGTTACCTGGTTGCTAACACAGCCAGATGGCTCACAATAACTGTTGTCTAACGGTGTGTTCAAATTTAGAGGCGGCGTGATTGCATAACAAAGTCAATGTAAAATAAAAAATAAGACCCAATTTCAGCCGGGGGGTGGCACAAATTCAATGTCTGGATTGCATTAAGGTGTACCTCTAATCTAAAAGTCACACCTCGTAAATTCTTATTTGGAAATGTTTTTTGCATGTATTTTGACAAGAGGTTGCTCCTGATTTCACTGATTAGCTCTATCCATCATCTCCATAAGTAGGAGCGTGGGACTGATGTGTGGGGGGGAATCCACCTACCCGAGTGATGTTCTGAACCCGGAAGAGACGGATGATTACGTCATCGTCGGCCGTCCTGGACAGAAGCTCCACCGTCATTGGCCCAAACTGCTGCAACCCTGGTTCAGGCCAATACTGCAGACAAGGCTGGAGGGAGAGAGGGGGGGGGGGTTGGGTGGAGAGAGAGAAGCGGTTTGGGGTTTTAAAGTCACTTTATTGGACAATTTTCAGAGAAAAATCACAATCACATAAATCAAAAACAAGTCAAGAAAAGAAAAACCTAAATAAAATAAAAATTAAATCAAAAACATAACAAAACCTATCAAACAAGAGAGGAGAAAAGAGGGGAGGGAAGAAGAGAAAAGGGAAGAAGAGGAGAGGAAAGAAGCGAAGAGAAGAGGAGAAAATAAGGGAGGAAAGAAGAGGAGAGGATGAGGAGAGAAGAGAAGAGAAGAAAAGAGGAGGAAAGGAAAGGAAAGAAGAGGAAAGGAGAAAAGAAAAGGAGAGGAGAGGTGATTAGCCCCCTGTTGCTGGAGGCAGGACAGCCCTGGTGTCAGCAGCCAGTGACGGTGCAGCCCAGTAACAAGACACCTGAGTATTGACAGCAGAGACAATTAGCCTAAATGACAACGATTATCTACAAATAGCAACCGTAAATTAAATGAGCCAAAAAACACAAGCCGCTCGTCGCCAGGAACAATCCTTCACATGAGCCGCGATCGCCCAGCTTGAATTATTCATGAGTCCAAATCATTACCATTAGCACATTAGAAATTAATGGAGATGGAGACCTTGGCCATGCCTGGGAGAGATGAACAGGAAGTTAGCCCAGAGGTTGGTGCTCGCGAGAGCCAAGGTCTCCTGTCCCCGCTGCTTCAAAGACGCGTCTTCTCGGGCCGAGAGGAGAGAGAGAGAGAGAGAGAGAGAGAGAGAGAGAGAGAGAGAGAAAAACCCACGGGGGAGCGGCGGTGACACGCTGACGGGTTCTGCGGTGACTTTGGGGTTGAGGGGACCCCTGGAGTCGGAAGTGATAATGGCATTTCACGATGACACAAGGGTATTGCCAGGTGACATTGGGCAGGAGGGGAGATAAATATTTATACATTCAGACAGGAGACCGGCGGCTGCAACGCAGGAGGGCAAACGGAGTGAGCGTGTGTGTGTGTGTGTGTGTGTGTGTGTGTGTGTGTCGGGGGAGTGAACTGTGAATCCACTGGCAGCGAGAGACAAGGAGGGAGAAGAGGGAAAAGAGTGACAGAGGAAGGAGGACAGGTTGCAGCTGACAGGCATGGTGGAAATGTTGAGCAGGAATCCAACATGACACGGGGACAGAGCGACGATAGGAAGGTGGCAGAATAAAACCCACGCATGAGCAAACATGGGGGCGATAAGAACAGTGTTAGTGCCGTGACAGCTGGTGTGTGAATTAAAAAGGACGGCCTGAATGCAGGATTGAAGCTCTGTTGTCAGCGATGACCCGTCCTCACTGTCACCTCACCGTGTCACATTCACGTCTTATCTGTCACTGCTGGCCTCCACACGCTGCACCAGAAGAAATGGTAATATGAGCATTCCTGTTTATTTTTGAATTTAAAATCAGGCGATTCCCCCGACATTCATAAGCAGGGTTGTACCTGCGATTATAAGTAGTGCTGAGCAAGGCAGGGATTTACGGGACCATGACTGCTATGCCCTTCTATGCCCTGCTACACCCTGCTACGCCCTGCTACACCCTGCTACACCCTGCTGCGTCCTGCTACACCCTGATACGCCCTGCTACACCCTGCTATGCCCTACTACACCCTGCTGCGTCCTGCTACACCCTGATACGCCCTGCTACACCCTGCTATGCCCTACTACACCCTGATACGCCCTGCTACACCCTGCTATGCCCTACTACACCCTGATACGCCCTGCTACATCCTGATACGCCCTGCTACACCCTGCTATGCCCTACTACACCCTGATACGCCCTGCTACACCCTGCTATGCCCTACTACACCCTGATACGCCCTGCTACACCCTGATACGCCCTGCTACACCCTGCTGCGTCCTGCTACACCCTGATACGCTCTGCTACACCCTGATACGCCCTGCTACACCCTGCTGCGTCCTGCTACACCCTGCTACACCCTGCTACGCCCTGCTACACCATGAACTACTACAACTACTATTTCTAGTCATAGTTCCATTATCTTTACTGTGACTATTATTGCCACTGTTCATCACACCCCCAACCGGCCCCGTCAGACACCACCTACCAAGAGACTGGGTCTGTCCCAGGTTTCTCCCTAAAAGGGAGTTTTTCCTCGCCACTGTCGCACTCAATGCTCTTGCTCTTGAGGGAATCACTGGAATTGTTGAGTCTTTGTAAATTGTAGAGTGTTGTCTAGACCTACTCTATCTGTAAAGTGTCTTGAGAAAACTCTATTCGTTATGATTTGATACTATAAATAAAATTGAATTGAATTGAATGACCGTCACGGCCCTTTGGCCCTCAAAAGATTATATTCCCTGCAGCCTCAGTGGCCTTGATGCCCCGCCCACAATGCCCCAGCTGATTTTGCCGTTTTATCCATTGCCTCTTTCCATACGGTTTATAGACACCAGTGTCTTTTGTTAAAATTCTGAATTCTCATTGGACAACATCAAGGGAAATGCTGCACACAAAACCAGTGGAGGGTTTTGATTTTGAGCCTCGTATGAAGCACCGATAACCCGGGCTAATTACGACCACAGTTGGACACAAATGTAGCACCGACGATGTAGACTTCATCCAACTCATCCTGATGTCCCCATGCCGCAAAGCTGTGACTGAGTAAACATCTGAGAAGAGTTTCTACAAATATGGGTCATTTGTAAATACCAATAGATCATGTTGTACAATATTAAATATAATCATCCTTAACCCTTACGTTAAACATTATTTCTGTGGACTTTCAATCATTGTTTATTTGATGGCCTTGCTGCTCTGGCAATGGCCAAAACATTGCCAACACCAAGGGTCAAGTGGCCTTGCACCTAACAGAGTGAAATTCCAGGCCTAGTGCTGAGGTAATGTGTTGATTAAGCATAAAAACATTTTTCCTTTATATGACCTTGGACAGTATAAGGAGTGACTGTGAACTGTTTAAAAAGAACTAAAGAAATCTAATAACCTTAGGTTCAGAGAAAATGTCAATGGCATTTTTTATTTTTATTTTTTTTCTGACATTTTCTAAACTAAACAACTATTTGAAATCAAAAATGAAAATAATCATTACTTGCACCTATCAAATTGTTCTGGCTAGCTGACATGACATTCCAGTGAGTAATTGCCAGCTATCGCTGATAATGCGGTGTCACAAGTTGTTGCTCTGAGAGTCGAAACAATCCAACAACACCAGAGAGGACAACAGTTTGCCCTCCACTACTTGGACCATGGGAAAATACAGTTTTCAGCGCTGATAAACTTAAAAAGATATCTCAGCTTTCTGTCAGAATGATTCATCAAACCAAATGTGCGCTCTTCAGACAGCAATCTTTTTGAACAGATCATTAAGTGCACATTAAAAAAGCACCAACTGCAATGAATACATAAATAAAGCTGATTTCATGGCCGCCGCTAGATTATCAAGTAGAGTCGGAGCATACTGTGATGTGTGGAATTATCACATCAAAGTATGATGATTTATCGCTGAAAAATATCACATGCTGATGCTATCTATCTATCTATCTATCTATCTATCTATCTATCTATCCATCCATCCAGCTATCCATCCAGCTATCTATCCATCTAACCATCCATCTAACCATCCATCTAACATCTATCTATCTATCTATCTATCTATCTATCTATCCATCCACCTATCCATCTATAATTTAATTGAAGCTGTTCCTCATGCTCCTGTGTATTTATGTGTGATATTGTAGTTCACAGTGACACAGATGGGTCACCTGTCAACCAATGGCTCTAAGCACAGTGCGTAGCTTCATTCATGAAAAATGATGTCACCCATAGCAACCGGGTCGACCTGGCTCCTTCTCTTTGTTCTTTACTAAACGTGTCTCTCAGCAGCTTTGTGAACACCTCTCAAGAGGAAACTCTTTAGTGCCGTTTAGGAGGACTCGTGGTAGTGATAGGATAGGATGCTTTGTGAATACCGCCCCACATGTCTCGCATACAAGGTAACTGCAGCGTATACAGGCAACACTTTACTCATACAAAACTCTCGATGCAGAATTAAAGTGTAGTGTTTAATAATTATTAATCAGCAGACCCAAACAGAATCTGCAAATTGTTTTTTCAAAGTTTTCAGCGGTGATCAAGAATAAAAATCTGTGAAATTTTGCGGACTGCTTCTGCTTTAGGCTGAAAAGATTCTGGGGGAAATTCAGAGGAAAATTATGCGGAATTCTGCATCCGCAGATTCTGTGTGGCCTTATTTATCAGCTACATGAAAACAGACTCTAAATCTGATTGTCCGACGATTCAATTTATTTAGGGACTGTTCGTTATTTATTTCAGGGGCCACCGGGGGAGTTTTGGGACCTTTAGTCAAAATAGACATGACCCTCACCTCGCCAGTAATAATTTTTCTATGACCCTCCAAAACAATTTGGAAAAAAGGCATGACCCTCCCCCAACAATTTATCGATACCTTCTGCACTGGTTTGCGCTTGACCAAGATATACAGATTACCGTGTTTTTTTTACAGCAATGACATGCGTGATTAAACCTCTGCATTCTGATCTGACGCATTACACTCCTCTGTTATGGTGTGGGGGCCATTTCAGTAGATTTACTCACTAATGTTGTGGAAACACAATAAGCATGGAAACTAAATGCACACTTCCTACATTACTGCATTACTTCAAATACTAAGTTACTCCTCTAGTAAACTAGTATTCACATGAAATAAAACAATAAAACATTGAGACCATTCAACAAAGCACTCTGGGTAACATTCAACACACAAACTGGTTGCTATGGACTCGTCACTAGGCTTCCTCCACAAAACCTGCAATCAATTAATAAGCTGACATCAAATGTGGCATTTAGGAAACCTTTATTGCAACCTTGGCACGGTAAGATGTCCGGACTAGCAACAGTCATTTTCGTTTTTTGCGTCCTGCTGCTCCCATCGTCAGCCAGGAAATATTTTCTTTACTAAAGCAGTATATGGAATCAGATGTTATTACCTACCACCATTTAGATGTCTTGTGTTATTTAGCTAAGATATTCATAAAATATCTGGTCATGCCAGACGTAATTATTCCACTCATTTTTTAAACAATGCAATTGTTCAGATTGCCATTTCAGCCACCCCCCCTGGCAGTGCTTCCCGTGCCCCACAGCCAAACTCATGGGTCAGACCAAAGTTAAACCTCAGTAAGCTGAATGAATAATACAAATCTATCATTTCTATATGATGTGTCTTTACACACCAGAAACGTGTCTGACGCTGTGCTGCTGCTGCTAGCCTTGTCTGGACACATGGATGTTTCCCATTGATAAAATGAAATACCATGTTAAACATAAATATATACTGATCTGATTACAGCAAAGACAACGTCGGCAGTATTGACGGCAAAATAGGCTACAGAATATTTTGTTCTGTATTGACAGGTGCAATATTAGAAAACGGATTATTTTTTTAATTACATTTATATATCTGCATTTATATCAAAACCTAGAGACTTTCAAACATCAACATGTCATTTATTAATATGTATTCGTGTCTAAACGAGATATAAACATCTTTTTGAACAACACGCTTGCGTGTCGCGTGAAAAACATGCGTCGGTTCTATTTCTAGCACGCATGCGTTTTTGGCGCGGCTCGAGCCTGTCACGCAGGCAGTGTGTAAAGCCACGTAGCTGACACGCTCGCGCGACGCATCTAGTGTGTAACCGGCCTTAGAGTGTAGTAGAGATGTGCATCGCCGGTCTGAGGCCGATGCGATACGCATCTCAATGTTTTGCCAACGATGCCATACGGTAAAGATACAACTGTAGCAACTACCCATGCAATACCAGGGTTTCTGCAGGTTTCACCATATCAAATCTAAGATTTTTTAAGACTTTTTTTTAAGACCATTACAAATTAAATTTAAGACCTATATCACGACATCAAAAAACCCGTCAATCATCATCCATATGTGCTCGTCATGGCTTAATCCAATGCAAGGTCCTTCATAAAGTCCACTATACAAACGCAAAAGTATCCAAAATATACTCCACTGTCCGGGACGCCTGTAACAGGTGTAACCAGTCTCCTGCCAACCATACTCATATGTTTTGGTCTTGCCCTAAATTAACTACTTTTTGGATGAGTATTTTTGACATCTTGAGCAGAGCCTACGATTGCACTATCCCGCCCCTAACCCGTCAGCCATTTTCGGCATTTCCTCTGACGCTGGCCTCCCGGGTCCACTAAGGCTGGCCCTGTCATTTACATCTTTGCTAGCCCGGAGACTGATCTTGCTCAACCGGAGGCTCCCCCCCACACACACACAACCGTTGGATTAAAGAGATGCTCGACAGTCTGAAGCTTGAGAAGCTGTCAATGTCAGAGTCTGGAAACAATGCTAAACTTGCCCACTTCCCCATAGCTGAAGAAAAAAATCTGTTCCAAATGAGACTCGCGCAGCCTTGCACTACTCATCTGCAATATAAGTTGCATGTTGGTCTCATTTGTAGTCCTCATACAGCTAATTCTATTTGAAATAGTGAAAGAAAGAACTCCAACACCACAGAATTGTACAGCGCTGCGGGAGCATTTCAATGAGAAAATGTAGACCTGTTTTAAATTATTTAAGACCTAGACCACAATTCTTCAGCAAATGTAAGACTTTTTAAGGCCTAACATTCAGATCTTGAAGTTTTAGACTTTTTAAGACCCCGTGGAAACCATCCACAAAACACGACTCGCCCCCCTGTTGCAATGCAGTGCGACTCAACACGATCTGATTCAACACAATGCGATCCAATGCGATACGAGGCAACGCAAAGGAATATGATGCTCTGCAATTCAATATGGTACAGAGAGTTTCATTTGATTTATTTAGGTTCTTCTGAAGCAAACGACAAATTGTGCTGCTAGGCCAGAAATACTTTCACTTCCATTAAAGGCTTAAGAACAGATTTAATTATGATCTATTGACATAAATTCTGTTAATAATATCATAATCCATCAGCATGCTCTCTACTTTTACTGGAGTTTGTTCCTCAAACGGTATTTGTTATGAGAGTCAAACATTATTGGTCAGTATTATTGGTTATTTCTAAATAATAAAGACAGACTCTACTAATGATAATATAAATAATTCAGAGTCCATCCATGTACACTTTTTCAATCAGTGCAATCGCATCATGCACTTTTATGTGGGCGCACCGATGCAGACGGCTGAATCTTCCCTTCCCTAGAGTGAATGTAAATGGGACTAATCTAAATCCAGCTGTGATGCAGATGCTGTCGCACAGAGCTTTTTAAAGTTACCCATGGCTACATTACAAGTGGGAGGCTGATAAGATGAAAGTTAATAGCAAAAGGAGTTCTACTCCCAAAGATACGTGTAGCCGATCTAATCTCCAGCTGTCTCACCAGCCCCTGTCCTCCCCTAGTCCATATCCACGACGCTTCATTTCCAGGATTGTTCAAGTGACGCCGGAGGTCCCGCCGATTTCCCTCATTTGGGCCAGATGTCTGTCCCCTTCCTCTTCCTTTGTGTTGGCGTTCTAAACTCCGGTGGATTTCTGAGGACTATGGTTAACTGCTCCTCAGATCTCTGCAGGGTAAATCCAGACAGCTAGCTAGACTATCTGTCCAATCACACGTTCCACCAAAAGAAGTTCCTTCCTGAGGCTATTTTGTAGGGGAGGGAATCGTCAGATGCCTCGGGATACGATATCATCACGATACTTATGTCACAATATGATATTATTGCGACTTTTTCAGTCAAATTATTAATTTCAAATGATGTCCCCCAAAAAGGAAACTTTGTCAACATCTGTTTTATCTAAAAAGATAAGAGTCTCAGTTTGTTCATCTCACTTCAATGTTATTGCTGCAAAATGGGATTGTCAAGCAGACAAACACATATATAATAATAGATCCATACTTGGCGTCTGTATATTGATACAGTATTGCAACGCAAAATATCGCGATACTATACTGTATAAATTTTTCCCCCCACCGCTACTATTTTGAAGGGGCACCATCATTGAGTCCGGCACCTAGCACCGCCCAAGACGATTGTGATTAGTTTAAAGAAATGCCAGTAAACCAGAGCACGTTTTTCTCCGATCCCGGAAAGCTGTGTGGACTAGCCAGACCTTCCTCCGCGGAGCTGTGGAGGAAGGTCTGGCAATGCAGGACTAGTACCTCCCCTTACCCAGGCAGAGTTGGACTGGTTGAGCTGGTTGAGCATCACCACCGAGGTGCAGCCGTAGTCGTACAAGAGCCTCCAGAAGTCGGTGGTGGTGCCGGGCAGCGGGTGTGGCGTCACCACGAAGGCGGCGGGCCGGAGGAAGCTGTCGGCGAGCGCCGCGTTGATGTAGTTGCTGCTCTCGCCCTCGGTGGTGACGAGGAAGGCCAGCGAGCGGTCCGGCGGCAGCACGTCCATGCTGCGGTTCTTCTCGCGGTTCCTGGGCATCAGAGAGATGCTGCACTCCTCCACGTCCAGGTGGGGGGTCACCGAGTTCAGAGTCTAAAGAAAGAAGAGGACAGTGGTGGAATGTAACTAAGTACACTTACTCAAGTACTGTACTTAAGTACAAATTTGAGGTACTCGTACTTGAGTCTTTTCTTAACATGTCACTTTCTACTTCCGCTACATTTCAGAGAGAAATATTAAACTTTTTACCCCGCTACATTCATCTGACAGATTTAGTTACTAGTTACTAGCCACCGTTTGTTGAAATAGGGCTTATCACGGTCTACCCTGGCTGTAGATAGGTGGGCCAACGCATTTTTTGTCTCAGTGCACGTAATTAGGTTGTTTTTTTGTCTTTTGTTGGCTCACTTTTACTCACAACATGCTAACCGGCAACATAGGATTCCATTCACTACGCTAAGCTAACTAGCGGTGGCGCTGCCGGTGTCGCACTGGACTAAAACAATGCATGCACAAAAAATGTGTTGGCCCACCTATCTACACCTAGGGGAGACCGTGATAAGCCCTATTGCAACAAACGGTGGCGTATACTTTTAAACTACTCAACAATATAACAGCTGAAATGATTGGATGATTAAACACTTAATTGATTGACAGAACTGTTTACAGTTTCTAAAATGGGAGCATTGAGTTCTTTAACTTTTAATACCATAAAGGTCCAGTGTGTAAAGTGTTTATCTGTTCATTATCAAAATCTGTGTTGCCCGTTCACAAACTTGTCTTTTTTCATAAAATATTTACATCCACCATCAATTCCAAGTATTCCTTTTGGCTTGAAATTTTACATTTGCATTCGCATGAACTGGGGTAGACGCTCCATATTCATAACCTGACTCTGCCAGATAGATTGCTTCGCATTTGCTTGGCATATCCATCTGGGAACTTACCGTTGGAGAACTTTTGGGCGAAGATACTGGTTAGCTGATTGAATAAACCATCTGTCTATCACCACCTATGCTGCTGATAGACTGGCCAAATCAACCAATCAGATCAACGAAGCGTATGAAAATACAACCACAAGCCCCTGCTGCTGCAGGTAAAACATAGCTTGTTAGCTCAGCAAGCAAGCAACATGTCGGTAAAGGATATTTGCTGTTTGTGTAATGAGAATTTAGGAATAAAAGGCACCATTTCAGGTTCCCGGTCCATATTCCAAAAGAAGGATCCAAGAGAAAAAAAGCATTAGCGAGCGGCTAACAGAATTTGGGCTACCGCTGGCTGAAAATACTGGTTAGCTGATTGGATAAACCATCTGTCTATCACCATCTATGTTGGTGATAGACGCTTCTCGTTGCGTCACACCTAAACCCGCCTCAAAACCAACGCTGATTGGTTGGTTGTTTGGCGAACGGCTCCAAATTTTCTCTATCTTCAAGATGCCAGACTGATCTGCGAGTGGAAAACTGGAGCTCGCAAGATCAGGACGGTCTCACGAGGCTACCATATTCAGGCGCCATCTTGAAATACGTTAGCCGGTAAGGGACATACAGGACATACTGCTCCGCCTTTTGCGTTTTCGCTGTCACATGATAAACTCCCAGGTGCTGCTAACGCTGCTAATGGGTATCATAGCTTCCCGGCACCGGCAAGTTTGAGGAAGGAAACATGGAGGGCCACACATATTCAAAATCCAAATTTCAGGAACAGGAGTCTTCTTCTTCGCCCAGAAAAAGGATATTGATAAAGAGCAAGAGACCGGCTTTTTGAAGCGTGAAGGCTACCGTAGCTGTAATACGTACTTTGAACTGCGTGGCGCGAGAGATTTGATTGTGATATATGATCTCAACACTAGATGGGAGATATTCCCACACGTTTGACCTATAAGTAAGTGTTCCTGATGATACATACTTTTACTTAAGTAACATTTTCAATGCAGGACTTTTACTTGTAACAGAGTATTTTTACAGCGTGGTATTAGTACTTTTACTTTTAGATCTGAATACTTCTTCCACCACGGAGGAGGAGGAGGAGGAGGAGAGAATGTGCAGAGGAGATAATTAAAAAGGTTGGCATGTGTGTTTGAGAACGTGTTCACATCCGAGATGCAGAGATAAAATGAAAGACTGAGAAAAAAGATGGTGATAAGAGGAGACAGACACAGCGGATCAAAGAAACCCGATCAAAGAGGGACGGACAGAGGCAATGAAGATATTCTCCAAACGGCCCGACTGTCAATACTTGACAAGCACAGCTATCTCCAATCATCTCCGGGAAACTTTCAAAACACATTAATTATCAGTCAAAATCCCTACCAAGGCTCAATGGATAAAAACACATTTAGCTCAATCTCATGCATTATGAACACGCATATTATGAAGCAATGGAAATTGAAATGAACTGGTTATCTAACTTGCCTCATATTGTGAACGACTCCCTATCTGTTCGGACAAAATGAATAGAGCATTCCGGCTCCTAATGGCAATATTGCGCTTAGACTACAAGTCCCAATTATGAGAGGCTGTCCTTATTGGACGGCTCATATGAGTAGCACTGAGAGGTTAATTGAGCTGCATGAGGGAAGGCAAAAAATCTAATTATTACGGCCAAAGGTCACCAATCAATACCATCGTTACAGCTGGCCACGGCAATACCATTACATGAAAGACAAATACACGTTCCTAGTCGCAATGTAAAACTTTTCTGCTGAGCAAAAGGTTTTTTATGTTTAATGTATACTGATTAGAAAAGCAGCTTTGGCCTTGGTGGCCATCACTCAAATGCTGACTACTCATTTATTTCAAACAACCCGAGCGTATTTCTCCCGAAGGATCTACAGTGCGAGACTTTTTGTGTTTAGAAGGGCAAATGTAAAAGCTCTCATGAAGAGCATATACACTGAACCAGAGAAATCAGCCAGTAGACATTTACTTAAAGGGTATTTACCATTTTTTTTTCAACCTGGCCCTTTTTTCCTATGTTAAAGGAGAATTCCGGTCGATTTCAACACGTAGCTCTGTTGTTTGTATATTCGGAGTGCTGTCAGCAGCGAGAAAAACGAAAACAATAGGTGTTTCCTACACTGTGTTATCCTCCTGCTACAGTTTGCACCCAGGAGGCTGAAACAGGGCAAGTTTTAAACGTGCTTTTAGTCTCTTAACATGTTCGAAATGTTGTTACAAGTGCCTACCCATGTGAAGTGATTCCTCCCGAGTGAACACAGTGAATCTGACAGCAGTAGATGTAAAAGAAATGCATAAAAGTCGTTCTAATTTAGCTCTGTTTAGTCCCGGTGGCAAGACTTAGGGACCGTCTACAAACTACAACACCGAAAACAGATACAACAAAAATATGTATTCATTTAATGATTAAATAAGGTAGTGTCTCCAAATTATCCTGCTAGTTGTTCTACAGCACTTACTTTTAAAAAATAAGCACATGCCTATTTTTGAAAATATTTTTGTATCTCTTTTCGGTGTTGTAGTTTGTAGACGGTCCCTAAGCACTCGTCTTACCGTCTCAACACCGGAACTAAAAAGCTGAATTAGCACAACTTTTATGCATTTCTGTTACATCTACTGCAGTCAGATTCATTGTGTTCACTCGGAGGGAATCACTTCACATGGGTAGGCACTTGTAATGACATTTCGAACATGTTAAGAGGCTAAAAGCACGTTTAAAACTTGCTCGAGGAAGACCCAGGACTAGGTAGAGGGATTATATCTCCAACCTGGCCTGGGAACGACTAGGGATCCCCCAGTCGGAGCTGGTTAATGTGGCTCGGGAAAGGGAAGTTTGGGGTCCCCTGCTGGAGCTGCTGCACCCCGCGACCCGACCCCGGATAAGCGGACGAAGATGGATGGATGGATGGATGGATAGATAGATGAAATCCGTCAGTTCCTTCAATTTATAAATATATAAATGAAATATGTATGCGTTTGATGGCTGGGGGTGGGGGGGGTTAGAGGAATGCTGGCCTAGTGTATGGCCAGGGTAGAACAATGCCTATTGTATGTTCAGCCCAACCAATCCCTCTTTGCAGGACCTTGTTGTCCTGTTCGATCAAAGTCTGATAAGCAGTTATTATTGGCTGCCACAGTGAGGTTGAACCTGTTGAATCTGTTTGCCGCAGGGCGTTTTTTTTTCAGTTCCCCCGACAGCCGTAGCCAATTAAATTAATGGGAGGACTGCAGTTTTGGGATCTGCTCTGAAACCCAGCCTTACACAAGACTGGCACTGGCAACCAGCTGAGGTTGGAATTGCTCGTTATTCAGCCTGTGCTGTTTACATTCCGCCACGCACTCATTAGCAGCACTCGGTTTACTTCGGGGGAAATTCTCAGCAGCTACTACAGTTGCATCATAGAGAGCATCGTGACCAGCTTCGTCACTGTGTGGTATGGGATGGCATGGAGCGCACACGCTTGCAGAACGGGTAAAGACTGCTGAGGAGAGTCCACAGAAGAGCCTGCAGCATCACCAAGACTCCAGCCACCCTCTAACACCGGTCTGTCACACTGATGCTCTCTGGCAGGAGGAACAGAAATGGGAAATGCAGGACTAGCCTGGTTGACACCAGACCCTTCTCAGTTGTAACTGAGAGTGGGTCTGGGCAAGCTTCATTCACAACTCATTTCCAAAGGGGCGTCAACCAACGGACGCCGCTCAAACGCCTCTGGATAGTCCTTCAACCAATCAGAAACAACGATCCGGGTGGCGTAGCAGCGACAGCGGCATCAACGGGTTGCTGCGCTCCGGTGGCCCGTCATGTTGAACGTCAACAAAAAGCCGCTCGCCGTTGCTGCTCTGTCGTCCAATCACAACCTCAACGGTTGTGATTGGTGCCTCGATTTGGAAAAATTGGAAATGGGCTTGAATGGGCTCTTGGCCAGATGGACTTGGAGAGCAAATCTCAAATTTGCCAGAAGTTCGGCAGGGTTTTCCCAGGCTAGGCCGAGCCTACATTTACACTACTATGTTACATTTTTGGTTTGAAAATGAATATCTTGTGCTATATTTACGCCTCACATTCACACATACTCCGGCATTTCAGGGGTAGCTTCTAAACTGGCAACAGAGTGTACTGCATGTTGCACATTGTGTGGAAGGTTAAACTAAGTTAAAGTAAGTGTGATCAATCAAAAACCATCATATAGACAGCAGTCTGGCTTACTGGATGTACAGTGCTGGAAAGGTCCCCCCTTCTGCCATCTATTTTGCAGGGTTACCCACGCTGCAAGAGCGTCTTTTCCTGCTATCCCAGAATGTTAAGCAGCGTAGCCAGACCTTACTCCAGTGCTCACTCAGACATAGGCAGCGCTGAAATAGACATTAATACACACGTGCAAACAAAACAAATAAAAATCATGTATTTGGTGTGCGTTACCTGAAACTCCTCTCTGAGCTGCGAGGTGTTACTCTGAGAGTCAACCTTTAGCATCTCCTTATAGGTGAGAGCAAACTCATTCACGACGATGGCTGTCTCTCCACACAGACATGCCTCCAGGATGGCATCGTGGATGAACACGTACTGCTCCTGAGAGAGAGACAGACAGACAGACAGACAGACAGACATTCAGAGATGTACAAAGTCACACAAAAACCCTGCACGGCACTTATTCCTAGCTGTTAATTGCCCACTTGTGAAGAACAATGCAGAGTTTAATTACGGCGGTTGAATGTTGACTAATAAGGTAGTAAACTAGTCAACACATACAACTTCAATCGCCATGCCCACTCTCAGGCATTGTTCCCAAAGCAGAAATGTGTCTAAAAATGAGGGGGGGGACAAACACGCATCAGAAGAGCAAAAAAAAAACACTACCCACACACAATATTTAAATACTGTCATGAGCTGTGCAATTAAAAAAGGAAACTAGGAAATTTGTTTCGACATCCAACCAAACAAAAGATCATAGAGGCGAGGATACATTCAAAAAACAGCCATTAAACTGTCCCTCTTACAACTTATTATCATTTTTAATAGGTTCCGTAATTGCAGAAATATTTATTCAACTGGTAGACGAGCTCTAGCTGAAAGGTGAAGAGATGGAATTAAAAGGAGATAACTACCATTGTTTTGGTATTAACTGTACCACCTCCACTTCCACACTAAGACTTTTTTCCACCTTTAAATTGTTGTAATTACTCTAGTAATGAACGCAATTTTTTCTGGTCTGTATATTTGAAGATTGAGAGTACCCATTAGGTAGACCTTTCAATTATGTGTTTATTAACACAATAAAGTGAGTTCTTACTTGCCTTGATTGATAAATAGCCCCGCTAGAAAAAGGAGAAATATGTATTTTTTTTATTTTGGGGTGAATTTTGTTTTGTTTTTTGAAAAATTCTTTTTGCAGATCAACATTGGGTACAGTCCGCACTGGTTCATACAAGCAACATTATTTTTTTTTTTCCATTTTCTTATTCAGACAATAACAACAATACAGCAGCAACCAAGAACATACAGCTTTGCGCCCATGGGCGTGCTGGTCTTACAGGGAAGTGTGTTCAGGTGCATTCTGGGCGTAATGCTATCTTGAGGCAGCAGGAAGTGATCGCACCATTGACCAACAAAAACCTGGTCTAAAGTCAATAGCACAGCATTTCATTGTTATTTTAAGCAGGCACTGAAAAAATGGCTCAGATGCCAATCGTATGAGGATTTATTATTGTATTGTTTTATGGATCTATTTAATATATGAATGGTTTGTGATGATTGATGCTTGACCTGCTGCCACTTGCTTTCCCCCCGCCCCCCAAGGGAGCACAATGGAAATAAGCCTCAGGGCTTTATTGTGTTATCCTGACTTTGTTTTGTTTTTAATGTATGGTGCATAGTTGTATTGTATTTTATAATGAAATGGGCAAATAAAATCAATCAATCAATCAACAGGGCATTAGTAAAATGTGCCTAGGCTCATACACAGCGCGCGCACACTATGCTTGTTACACACATACACAGGGACGCGCAGCAGCACATAACCATGCAAAAGATTACAAATACGAATATTACGGTGCAAATCCGCCATCATAATAGCAATGTTCCAAGGTCCAAACGCGCCTGGCTTTTAAAGGGAATGGGAGATGATCTCTGATTGGTTTATTGCATGTTATGCCCAAAACACATCTATGAATTAATGAAGACACTAAGTACAACCCTTTAGAACCATGCACCTGGAGCACTGACCCTTTTTTCCACCGTCAAACTAGCAAAAGTGGATTTGGAAACGCCCTAAACGCACCTGCGCCAGGCGCGTCACGCCGTGCGTTTAGATCGTTAAAATAGGGCCCTAAAGAGCGAACCAGGAGTCAAAAGAAGGAAAAATTTCCTTTGAAACTACCACTATTACAGTATTAATATATGTGACCCCTCATCCCACAGCTTCTTCCCTCAGCCCCCTTAAATGTTTCAAAACTGGTCCCCATGCCCTATCAAACACAACTCCTCCTCCCTGCTTTTGTGAATCTAAGCTTCAGACTTCCATAATCGTAATATATGTTTTTTTTTAGGCAGTACAGTACCCAGAAACACTGGCTATTTGTCGCTGCCAGAGTTCAAAGCAGTGTCATTTGTAGACCCCAGAATGACCACAAGGGGGTTGGGCTCCCATTGCTTGTTAAAGGCTTTTGAGTAGCAATCAAATACAGAAGGTCCAGCAATGAGTGGAGGTTAGGGCACGGCCAAAATTGGTGTGTGAGGGTGCCCTCTTAATTCTTACACGTATCACATAGTGCTGACACACTGGGATACCTTAGAGTACTTTTGCTGTTAATATTTGTACTTTCACTTTTCAAGTTGAACTTTCCTCCACCACTGCCAATGGTTGTTGGGATTCGGTTTCAATGGCTTGTCCAGCCTGGAAAGATGAAAACTCTAGTGCAAACGTGCCCGATAAATGAAAGTAATGGTATCCATATTCAACACTATGTCTAAAGCCTTTAACACAAGCGCAACAATTGACCCCTCTCCATTTGTTGCACTTTTTGGCCTTCCTCCTGGAGACGTTCCTCTCTCTAAACATCAGAAAGATGGGCTGGCTTTTGCCACTTTAAATCCCCACAGCCAGCGTCCTTTACACACTGGATGAGAGACCTAATGAATTGCCTACATCTGGAGAAAATTAGACACACAAGACAAAATAAAGCAGAACACAACTCTCAAGTTGGGGTCCTTTTATGTCCCTCTTCTCCTCCCCCCTCAACCCCCATTGAACTTTCTCCCCTAGTGGCTCCCTGGACCTAACTCGCTCCTTTCTCCCGTAAACTCAACTCAACCCAATCCCATACACAACTCCAGAGATACTTCCCCTTTTCTTTTATTATTATGATTATTATTTAATTGTATTTGCGTGTGTGTCTGTATATCTGAGTATTTCTGTCTTATTCAAGTTGTAATTATTAATTTCAGTGTTGCTATCTGGGTAGTGGGGAGGGGGGGAGGGAATGAAGTTTGTCAAATCTACATTGTGTATTGTGTCCATACGTTGTCATGTCAAGATAACAATAAAAACAAAGTTTGAAAAATAAATAAATAAAAGTAATGCTCAAATGTAAAATGCTTTAAAATAAATAAATAAATAAATAAAGTGGGTTAGCAGCAGCTCCGTGTGGTGAAGACCAAACCTGTGAGCTTCTGGTTAACAGCTTCTCTAAGCACAGTCCCGCCCTCCCACTCACTTCAGTCTGGATCATGTTGATGCGTCGGGAGCACAGAGTCTTGACACAGTTGTAGATATCCACCACTCCTTCACACTCGGCCATATCCAGCATGACATCCAGCACAATGTAGCAGCCGGTCCTGCCCGCCCCCATACTGGTGCAGAGGAGAGAGGAGAACACAGCGCTGAAATGAAAACGGCTCGGCGGGGAGCCCTTAGTAATGATCCAGACCCTCTGAAGTCAGAGTGATAAAGGCTTTGTTCAGGAAAGTAAGAAAGGAAATACAGTGACCATTATTTTCTGGCATCATAAAAAAAATAAAAAATCTAAGTTGAAGTTTGAAATTGAAAAGCCTTTTAGTTGGAGAGTGCTAAGACATTTAAAGAAACGCCCTTTGTACTGGCCTCTGCCTTCCATGTCTGGGTCTAACACCGCAATTAAGTCATGTGTGGGAGTTGGTGAATACCTCAGCCCTCTCCAGGTAAAGCTTTATTACTTTTAAAACCATCTGAGTTCAAAAACTAAGATGTTTGTGCTTCATTTGTCCTCAGTATTCACATTCTTATTTCCCAATGAACTGAAAAAAAAAAATGATATACATCTCCCTGCAGTGCATCGATATTGTTAAACAAGCACATCATTTATGATAAGATGCACCAAAGGATCGGTGCATCATTTGGAATTGGAACCCACGGACAGATAGCTGGTGTACAGTGGCAGTTAAAAACAAAAACAGAGATCAACCATGAATCTCGGTATCATGTACAAAAAGATGAGGAATCACGAGCTGTAAGAAATCTATAATCCAGCTAGTCACACACAGAACGATGGACAGATTTCATATCAAACGAGTTTCCATTAGAAAAAATGCTTTCATATACGTATGAAACCTGTTTGGTTCAGGCTGGGGTGAAAGCTGTCAATCAAACCCAATTAAACTAAACAACCGCACTGAAGCTAGTCTGAGGAGGTGGGTCTATATGGTTTACTCTGATCGGAAGCAGTGGATGAGCTGGTAAACTTCGGTAAAAGCTCATAGCTGCTTCTCACATGAGCCATGATGATGATTGATTTAGAAAGCTGTCACACATGTAGTTTGGTTCATTTGGGCTGGATGGTTAACGCAAGACTTGCGAAAGTCTCGCAAGATGGTTAGGCATTGACTTCAAATGATTAGGGTTCTAGAAGGGATGGAAACTCTCCAGTCGCCTCCGCAATATGTATGCTGAATTGTCTATTATACAAACATTAGTTGTGCTTCATGCGGTTGACGTTGGACGGTGATGGCACTCGTCAGGAATCGGGAAATCCACTCGCCAGGCTCCTGCCGACTCTGCTAACCTGCTGACTCTGCTAGCCTGGGCTAGCTAGCCAGCTGGCTCAGGTGTTCGAATGAAAACCGAGCCAACTCCGAGGACAAGGGTGTAAACGGAAGCGAGACCATCTCTGTGGCCATCTCATGACTACGAGTCGGCTCAGCGAGGTTGTTTGGTCCACCCCAGAGTTTGATTGATAGCTATCACAGCAGCCCAGAGTTAGTTTGGACCAAACCAAACAGGTGAGAAATCATCATGGGGCAATTTTGATCAGATACTACAGTGACTTTTATAGTGAATAGACTGTATCTTATCTTCTATATGACACATTTGCCACCTCAACCAAGCTCATTATGTTTATAATATTTCACTATTTTTTTTTTTTTTAACGCAAAAACTTAAAATGCACATAACATTTGGATGATTTGGATGTGTGAGCTGCAGAGAATTAAAAGCCCTTCACTGAAACGGCAGACGTTATCCTTGATTGTCTAAACTCCAACTGCCTACGTCTTTGTGAATTCCACACTGGTTATGTGTGAAATTAAACATCCTGTTGGCCAGCCTCATTCCATTTTCTGGTATTTGTTATTGTCATTATTGTGCTCCTACACAGCACCAAATAGCTGAAAGTAATTTTGGGAAATGTAAAAAACAAAAAAAAGAAGAAAACTGTAGCAGAAACAAAAACAGCAAATTAAGTGTGTATTGGACATCAAATAAATATGATATTAAAGAGTAGAAGAAGGCTGGGCGTTTTAACGGAATACCGCATAGAAAATCTGCTTAGAAATATAGGAAATATTGGTATAGGATAAAACAGCGTAATATAATTCTGCTAAATAAAACACATCCCAATCATTATTAATTTCCCTTGTTTCCATTTTAAACATATTGTGTATCCAATTACAATACACATTTTCTATAGGCTCAGTCTGCCACTTTAAAAAAAAACTATTTCAGTGCTTGTTCCATGATATCAGAATTTTGGATAGTCATCATGCAGTACGTTTACATGCACACCAATATTCCACTTTTATTTCGAATATGACAATATTCTGAATTTGATACAGGTCAGGTAAACAGCATCTATGATGTTAGATACTGTGAATAAGGCCTTTTTCCGAATATAGCATTTTCCATTTAAGACATGGGATATTCCGGTATTATTCGGATTTTAGAGACATTCTTTAGACATGTATGCAGCACATTCAGAATATGTGTCTCAGTTGGGGTTTTACCGCAGACTTATAGTCAGCGTTGTGCGTTGCTATGGTGGCTGTACACAAACCAACCAGACAACAGTCTGCAAGGCTGCAGACCCGATAGGAAAGAGAAACACAGCTACTTTTAAACATGATTGAAAACTTGGATATCAACAGGATTTTGGATATGCGCACACATCACTACGCTGAGCTTTTCAAGGAGCTGGTTGAAAGAATGAAAGAGGGACGCTGTGTTTGCACGCTCCAACAAGTCCGCCACCGCTGGTAGACTTTGAAAAAAATCCTGTTTTGCACGGCTATATGTAAATGGGAATATTAGTGGAATATTCACTTTCATTAGCCATGTCAACAGCTTAGTCGGAATATCGTCTTTTTTGGAATTAGGGCAAAAACTGGACTATTATGTGCATGTAAATGTACTGAGTGAAACATGAATTGGTCATGTGACTAGGGCTGGGAAGATTGGCAGAATAGGCAGCCAAGTGACAGTACTCCATTGGAAATCAAATTGTCAGATTGACAGCACTGGATTGGAGGGGGAGAGAAGAATCCTATTTCGCCCCTGTCTCCATCTGTTTGGTGTTTAGGTCACTGGCAGCGTGGAGCGTGATGAGTTACCTGCAGTGGACCACCACTGGCCCGCCGTCGGGCGGCGTGGAGGCCTTGACCCGGCGCAGGAAAGCCAGCAGGCCGGTGGCATGGTACGGCACGCCGTGTTCCGGCCACGAGGTGAAGTGGAACTGGCACACCTCGTGCTTGGCAGGGTAACCTCGCTACAAGACACATTCAGGCAGACCCAACGAGACGCTATCATTATGAGAGCCGGAATATTCAGAGGAGTTCACAAATAGAAAGCAATCACACAAACCTGAAGCAGAATGAGAAACCCTTTATACATACATGGTGAATTAATTGTAGATTAAACCTAAGTCATAAGTTATTTTACTGTTAAACAATATCATGACAATTGATATTTACTAATTATTAGTGATATTAAAATTGATGTGATATTATCATTAGTTTCATACAAAATAATGTTTTATAACTTTAGATAGATTGTTAATACTTGGTCAATGGTTAAAACTTGTTTTATAAACCCTCTATAAACATAATTTGAATGGCTATTATGAAGTTGCCACTAATGCTTATAATAATAAGTTGTTTTATAAAACATGATTTAATTTGGCCCCATTTAATCTTTATGTGGTGATCTACAAACAAGCTAATTATTCATTATTTGTACACTGATAATAGCTATCTAAATAAAGTTTATAGATGCTTTACAAAGTCTAAATTAAGAAGGTAGTATATTCACCAGATGCAACTTTATAATAGCCATCCAAATAATGTTTATTGACGGCCTATAAACAATGTGTTAATCATTAACAAATCCATTTTAATTAACTATTGATTTAGCATTGTTATGGTATCTAATAAAGTGGTACCGAGAAAGATATTGGTACATGACACAGAGGCTACACCGAGAGAGTTGAGATGGAATGAAGTGAGAGTGTGACTCACCCTCTCCATGGCGAAGGTGCGCACGGTGTACTCTGCCAGTGTCTCTGTCTTCAGCAGCGTTATCTTAATGTCACCGTAGAGCTCCGTGTCATCAGGCCAATACTTACAGCACTTCATCTGGACAAACAACACACACACACACACACACACACACACACACACACACACACACACACACACACACACACACACACACACACACACACACACACACACAAGGAGCTAAGGTCCAGAGAGCTTCACAGCTGATTCCTCTCAACACTAGACAACAAACAGTCACACCACTAGGCACTGAGATTTCAACAAGCAGACTAAGGCTACATTCACATTGCTGCGTTTTGGTTAAAAAAAAACCTGAATATCTTCTGCTACGTTTACACCTCGCATTCCCCCTGCTCTGGCGTTTCAGAGCCCCTAAACATTTAAAAACACGGTTACTACTTGAAGGTATCTACATAAGAGTGACATGACACTGTCATGAACCTGTCATAACCATTATAAACAAGTCATAAACGTTTGACTTAACGCTTCTTTGACATTTACGTAAGTGTCATTCCTGAATGACACTTACGACGTAAGTGTCATTCGTTTTTTTGTCATGACAAGTTAGGGTTACGGTTAGGGTTCATGTGTCATGACTGTGTCATGACAGTGTCATGTGTTCACGACAGCGTCACATCACTCTTATGTAGATACCTTCGAGTGTTACCAAAAACACGTCTGACCTTCGAGTGTTACCGAAAACACGTCTGACCCCGTTTTGGTTTGGAATCTGCGGGGTCGTGTTTCAGTCTCAACGGCCGCAAACGGAGAACTTTGGCGACACTGACGCCAACGTTTCGCCGTCTGATTGGGTCATGACGCCTAGTTCTCTGAGACTAAGCTACTAACGTTACCATGGCAAGTACCGAGAACAGGCGGAGTATATTTTATGCCCACTATACGAGAATGTTGATGAGATATTTTGGTTTGGGGCGTGTTAGTTTAAACGGAGATTAGTTATTCTACTGGAGCTGAAAACACTCGTGTGCACGGAGATCGCTTTTGGGACAAAATTCTGCATGAAAACCAAAATGTAGCAATGTCAATGTAGCTTAAATTGCAATGCTCTAATCCTGTTGTAAGCTTTGCTAAATATTTGGACTTTGCAACAGTCAATCCTATCATCTCCACCATCTCGTTTGACACATAAAAGTTTGTTTTTTTTAAATCTGATTTCCCGCTCTCGGGAGATTCTGTCGCTGATGGTGTTATTTTCCTCTCTCCGTCCCCAATCAGGCAGCCCTCCAAACCTCCACTTTTTAACTTTGAGTGTGACTGTGTGAATGGCTAGCCTATATTTCTGTTGATGCAGTGTTTCTTGTGGGGTCGACATTTTCTTTCCGCTGCTGGTTGCCTGGTGTCGGTATTTTCCACCGCTCCAGGCTGTGGACTCATTTTCTGATCCAAATATGCAATAAATCTCTCACCTACAAAGCCAGGGTAAAACTCCAGTACCATCCCTTATGGGGATGTACAATAATGAAAGGCTAAAAGGGCACTCTGAATTATATGATGTATTTCCTATGTTATTCTTTTTGATTTCCTATTTGCACATTTTCCCTGAGGCCCTGTTCATTTGTGACCCTGGTTGACACTTATTCGCCCGCGTTGCTTGTCGGTTATTCTTGTTTCACAAAATAAGATGCTTTTGAACAGTACAGATGTACAGATTAGATTTACACAACTTCTCTTGTAGCTGGGACATTCTTTAGCTTTTAATGGTGCAACTCTCTTGTTATATAATATAAACTGAGGACTTAGGAAGAACTGTACACCAGTGGTGGAATGTAACTAAGTACATTTACTACTAACTACTGTACTTAAGTACAAATATAAGGTACTTGTACTTTACTTGAGTCTTTTCTTTTGCCACTTTCTACTTCGCTACATTTCAGAGAGAAATATTGTACTTTTTACTCCACTACATTAAAGGAAAATTCCGGTCGATTTCAACACGTAGCTCTGTTGTTTGTACATTTGGAGTGCTGTCAGAGGCGAGAAAAACTAAAACAATCTGTGTTTCCTACACCGTTTTATCCTCCTGCTACAGTTTGCACCCAGGAGGCTGAAACAGGGCAAGTTTTAAACGTGCTTTTAGCCTCTTAACATGTTCGAAATGTCATTACAAGTGCCTACCCACGTGAAGTGATTCCTCCCGAGTGAACACAGTGAATCTGACAGCACTAGGTGTGACAGAAATGCATAAAAGTCCAATTTAGCTCCGTTTAGTTCCGGTGTTAAGACGGCAAGACTTAGGGACCGTCTACAAACTACAACACCGAAAAGAGATACAAAAATATTTAATATGCTTATTTTTCAAAAGAAAGTGCTGTAGTACAACTAGCAGGAAACAAGTTATATTAATCATTAAATTAATACATATTTTTGTTGAATCTCTTTTCGGTGTTGTAGTTTGTAGACGGTCCCTAAGCACTCGTCTTGCCGTCTCAACACCGGAACACAGATTCACTGTGTTCACTCAGAAGGAATCACTTCACATAGGTAGGGTCTTGTAATAACATTTCAAAGGGATGTGTTCATGTATCATTCATAGCCTGATTTAAGTAACATCTTATTCCTACCAACATGGCGAAAACTGATATTTCTTTGGCTTTCTTTGACAGTATTTTCTGACTCATGAAGTGATATCCAAAATTTCCTTAAACTTAAATATGTCAACAAAATGAAACAAGAATTTTGAACCTGGCTTTATCCAAGGTTCAGATGCCCATTCTGGAAATGTATGTAAATTAGAACATATTTAACAAGATAATGCCTGTTTTACATTTATAAACATAACATAACATGCTGATATCTATTAGTTCAAATATGTTCCCCTATTCCCCCGTAGCGTTTCCCCTTAGAGTAACAGAACAGAGGCCACAATGTTCCTTCATATACATCAAAGCTTTGACTTTGGAGCCCTGGCGCCAGAGCAAAAAGGCCATCTTTCAGGATCAGACAGCGGCAGCCATTTCCTCCCACAACACCGAGCGCAGCGGCTCTTCTGATATATGGTGGATGATGATAAAAAAATTTTTTTAAAAAAAAAGGGAGCTCCAGAAATACATTCCCTCCCTCCATCCCTCCATCTATCTTCACAGCTGGCTGGAGGAGAGGTCACAGGACAAAGAGAAGGGAAACCTACCCTGCCCACTTCCACCAGCTTAGTGATCATGACAATACTGAAGCAGTTCTCCTGCCAGACCATCCGCCAGAAGTCATAGATCATCTCCTGCTTGGGGCCTGCAGAGCGGGAGATATACAGTGGAGGTATAGGTGGGGAAGTGGGAGGGAGGGAGAGAGAAAAACAAGCGAGGAGAAAAGGTGTAGGAAGAGAAAGAGAGGAGGATGAGAAGGGCGGAGAGATGAGCCATAAGTCAGAGAAAATAGCAGCAATAACCATCAATGTAGAGGCTGTGTAATCCATGCCAGGGAATAGAGTAACAGTGTGTCATTCATGAACTATTGCCCTGCTCCGTGTTCTCCTAATTCTGCGGAGAAATGTCATTTCAATACACCCACAAATCCTCCGCCATTGTGCAAACAAGCTCCTGTGTTGCCTTTCGTGAACACCGGTGGCAGACACAAATTACAGGCCCTGGAGAAGATGACACTTTCATTGATTCCATTACACCGCGGCGGTGATAATATCACAAGGCCCTCCTTCATCCCGCCTCCTCTGCCAAACACTCTACGCAGCGCTTTTAGTCAACAAGATGTCTATTCAATTCCACCCACGCACTTTGTTTAATAGGAATATTATCTTGTCTCCTGTAACTGACCTGGATGACTATTTTAAGCGACGATTGCACCTTATCATCCCTCATACGTGCTAGCAGAGGAGTAAATCTCTTTCACGCTTTATTATATATACTTTTTTCTGTTTGTATTAAATCATTGATTTATTTATTTCAGGTTCATTTGTACAACACAATCTCAATACAAAAGCAATTCTGCGTTAATCATGCTGGCAATGTGCTACTTGTATGGGTGGCTTCGTTTATTTAAAAAAAAAAAAAAACACTGAAACTGTGACATCACATCCTGTTTCTAGTGTGGGGCAATTACACTTCCGTCTTAATAATATTTACTCTGTAATTTATTTTGATTAGGACAATGCACATTAATGAACATTTCTGTAAATGCGCCAGTGTTAGCCAATCGGCTAATTTTCAACTGTAGTCCTAGTTGCCTAGCATGCATGTCAAGAAACCGGAGTACCTGGAGGAAACCCACACAAGATGTCACTTCACTTCAATCTGAGCCTGGACTCAAAATGTGTTTTAAGCTGTGACCTCCCAGCCAGCTGTTACATTTTACCGTGCACCTTTCAGATGATTTTCTGACAATAAATAAGAAAGTGACACCAGCCTTATCCTTAAAAGGCCCCATATTGTAAAAAGTTAGATTTCCATGTCTGTTCTGACTGTAAAGCAGGTGTATTCAGAAACTGCACCTTTCAACGAGCCGTCAGGACTTCCGTGCGGTTGTGATGTCACAACTATACTTATAAAGCGCTGTTACAGTCAATCCCCGGCTGCAATGAGGGAAGAGAGAGCGCAGGTGTGGAAGAACGGGTAACGCTGACCAATTTAGAGCAGACTATCTCTAGTATGGAAATAATTACTTTTTCCATTAGACCGCAAAAGGACAAAGATTTGAGAAGATTGGAGCGTTGTATTAGGTACATCTGTTCGACCATCATTTGTTTAAAGTGAACTGAAGTCTCTGGGCCCTATCTTGCACCCAGCGCAGCGCAAAGCCCGACGCAAGTGTCTTTGCTAGTTTAAGACCGATGCAGTTGTCAATTTCCCGTCCAGCGCCCACGCCGTTTAAATAGCAAATGCACCTGCACCCATCTGTGCACCCATGGGCTTGCAGGTCTTACAGTGAGGTGTGTTAAGGAGCATTCTTGGCGTATTCCTATCTTGAGGCAGCGGGAAGTGATCGTGCCATTGACCAACAAAAAGCTGGTCTAAAGTCAATAGAAGACAATTTCATTGTTATTTTAATTAGTAAAATGCGCCTAGGCTTATGCACAGTGCGCGCACACTATGCTTGTTTCACACACAGGGAAGCGCAGCAGCACACAAACATGCAAAAGATTACAAATAAAAATATTACAATGTGAAATAGTATTATGATATGATCTTGCACGTGAAGTGAAAGCGTGCGACCAGATCAGTTTCTTCTCCTGAGAATCTCTCCTTCCTGCTCAGCAAATCCGCCATCATAACAGCAGTGCTCCGAGGTCCAAACGCGCCTGGCTTTTAGAAGGAATGGGAGAGGACACTCCGATTGGTTTATTGCATGTTACGCCCAAAACACAACTATGATTAATGAAGACACCGAGTACAACCCTTTAGAACCATGCGGCCGGTGCATGGACCCTTTTTTCCGCCGTCAAACTAGCAAAAGTGGATTTGGACACGCCCTAAACGCAACTGCGCCAGGCGCTTCACACCGTGCAGCTCGTTAAGATAGGGCCCTTTATCTTTTGTAAAGGAATTTGAGTACCATGAAGGTACACCCCAACATTCTGGTTCGATTACGTTGGGTTTTCCAGTTTTTATTTAATTTTCTATATTTAAACCTATTTTATTGGTCCTTATTTGTTTCTGTATTATCTATTGTAACTCAGGTTTACGACCATTTGCTACAATTGTATTTTACAGAAGGCTTGGATAGATAAGGCTTCTGTAAAATACAAGGATTACATTTTTGTTTCTTTCGTTTGTTTGTACCTTGTTATAACTCAATAAAAAGAGACTTTAAAAAAAGAGGAAGCAATATCCCTTAATTTGAGTCAAAAAAGATAAAGAAAGCAACACATAGACCTCAAACATGAGAAACACAGTAGTGCTGGTTTTCACTGTTTTTTCTTCCACAGTTGTCTTAACAAGATGAATCCAAAGGTAAGCTTTGACTACATGCCCAAGGGCAAATACGCAAAACCTGCGAAGGCTGGGAAAAACAATAACAGAAGGAGGAGAAGCAACCTGCCTGATGAAAAAAAAAGAAAAAAAGGGAGCCTTTCCTATCATAACAGCCAGATCCTGGTCCTTACTGTAGTTAACTCGGGGTGTACGTTTTCATTTGAAGACGTGGGCAGCTACTTTAAACGTTTTCCCTCCTCTTCACGCGGTTATTCACAACTCACTACCCTGTCAGCAATCACTGTGTTGGCTTCTATATGTATTAGTGAAATGAGATGTTAATTTTTCGGCAGGAGAAGCCCACTAATGCCTCGCCAGAGAGATCGGGGCAGTCAGCTGAGAGACGGATGATGTGGCTGGGTCAATCAGTATGCGTAGCAAAAACATGCCGCTGCTTTGGACTCAGGCCTTTTTTCAGAGTGCGCTTGGCATTTCTCCTCCTCCACCCGCCTCCTCCCTCGCTCCCTCATCTCTGGAAATAATAGCGAGTTAGCCCAGAGCACCTGCTGCCTGCTGCACAAGCACAGCCGCCTTAAGACTCATCTAAGATACAGCAAATCAACCTGAACCTGCCGTGACAGGCGACCACCCGGGGCTCGCCACCAGTGTATGCAGAGCGTGTTGTTCGGTGCATACAGAGTGTGAGGCGGGGCAAGTGGCACGCATGCATGCACAACGCAGTCAGTGGATGTACTGTACGGTGTGTGGGTGTGGACGTCAGTGCACATGTAGACACTCCATATGTGTGATTCACTAGAGTGAAAGTAATGGATTGCAATTAGTATGGCAGCTATAACAAACTGTACTTTGGTTTATGTTTTCACCCTGGCTCTTATCATTTCAGGTTAGACTTTGAAATGTATTTTGTCCCCAAAACACCCATGCTTAACCACCAAAATATTGACTTTATCCTATAACTGGATCATTTATTAAAATATGGCCATGAGATCTGAGATAATAAGACTGTGGTGGGTTTGTTGACGCCCACAGCACCACAGAGACAGTGTTTTTTTTTCGGGGCAACTCAGGGTTGTGCCCGTCACAGATAAGACCGACACTAAGGTTACACCCTAGGGAAGACGTTCGGAAGTAGCTGAAAAATGCTTATTCCGGTGTAATGAAGACCGGTGGTGAGTCTGTGTCCACCAGAACAAGTAGGTTCTGTTGTTTATTTGTAGCCTCAGAGACCTGCGCGCTGATTGGCAGAGTGCACTCGAGGACGAAATGCTTCCTGGGTTTTTCATCTTACAAAAACTCCAATCTCCACCACTGAACAGAAAAGAAGAGACATTTTAATTAATGTTTATTAATATATGTGCATGCAGCAAATATGGGTGCTGATTTTAGCTTTATTTTTAGCATTATTATTCAGTGGGGGTTTTCTTTTCCATCTCATGTTAAGCATTCCATTTCATCTTATTTTTATCTTATCTTGATGGCATTCAATCCCTGTTTTTATGTTCGCTCAATATCTATTTCCCCTAACTGTAAATCACTTTGTGCTGTATTTCTTGCTGAAGAACTTTTATATTAGATTATAACTATTCATTGAACTCTAAAATATATAGAAATGCAGTCAATTATCTCACAAATCTTGTTCAATATGTGTTTGTCTGTTGGTGACTGAGTTTGATAGCTAACCTTTGTGGGCTTATTTATATACGGTACTATACTTTATACTTTGTTTTTAAAATAAAATAAAAATAAATGCTTAAGAATACACTTAACTTGCAGAAACACTGTCTCCATCCATGTGTACATATCCTGCTTCAGCAGTGTTTACACAGGATGTGTTCAGGCAAAGTATCGAGTGTAATTATGCACGTAAAACCAAAGAAAATAGACTGGAAGTGCTGGAAAATAATAGTGGCCAAACTAAATATTGTCACTTTGGGCCCAATTTGGACATTTTCACTTAGGGGTGTACTCGCTTTTGTTGCCAGCGGTTTAGACATTAACGGCTGTGTGTTGAGTTATTTTGAGGGAACAGCAGTTATACAAGCTGTACACTCACTACTTTACATTGTAGCTCACTTTTGTGAGTTACTGTATATGCTTCTGTAGTTTATGTATGGTAATGTTTTATAAGAGAATAAAATCGATAAAAGGATTGTTGTCTTTGTAAACTTGAACCGTTTTGTTTGATTCTTTAAGTCAGTAACTTTAGGTCGGCTAAAAGACAAATTTCACTCAGTACTCCTACTTAAGTAGCACACTGTGGCACCCTTCCCACCTCTGCCTGCACTCTTGTATGCAGAAAGACTTTGTGAGCAAAACGTGAAAGAGAGAGAAATCTTCGGAGGTTATTTTTGTGAAGCGGGAGAACTGAGACCAAAGTGAATGATGGAAAGAAATAAGAGGGGGATTACGAAGTGAAAAAACATATTCACTGAATAAATAGGATCAGAGCCTGGTGAGAATAAGTAAGAGCGTGAGTGTGTGTGTGTTTATGTGTGTGTGTATGTGTGTGCTGCTTGGGGAAAGCAGCCTATATAATGTATCAAACTGACATCAGAGAGATGGTTGCACCACACATGCAGATGGCGGGGAGGAGAGACACAAAAGCTGAACTTCACAGAGAGCGACAGTCAGTAGTGTTACAGTGCAGACTTGACAGTGTTACAGTCGACCGGTGTGAGAGTGGTTCTCGCGGGCGGATGGAAAGTGATGCTTTATGGTGGAAACCCCAGATGTGAGCGTGAGGCAACACAGGCTCCTTGTTGTTTACACATTAATAATTCAGTAAAGCCATTTGAATATCGTCAACATTAGCCCGTCAACCACTGATGCCGGGTATTTGACACTCACCTTGAGTGGCGATGAAGTGATTTGATCGCTGGTAACCCTGTGAGACGGAGAGAGTGAGAAAGATGGCAGGGAAAAAGAAAGGAAAAGGAGATGGGAGAGGGTTAATAATTACAGGAGCATATGATGAAGGGAGACTCCGGGGCCTCTAACTTTCATTTCCCATCCGTTCTCGTTCTCCATTTTCAGCATCTCTTATTCGTCTTGTGGCTCTGCTAAATTTCTGCTCTGCTTTTGACTGAAGATGTATTTCGGCGGCCGTGAAAACTAGTCTGTGTCAGGCCATTGGCTAATGAATAAATAAATGATGTAGGCATTTTTGACCCGGGCCGAAGTTTTGGCTCTTAATTTGGGAAGAATGATCCCACTTGCATTATAACGCAGAAAGAAACAGCATTAATTCCGCGTCTCTCCGTGAGCCAGGTCATTACATGCAGAGGGAGGGAGCGTGCGGTGCTTTGCATGCAGCCAGGGCTGCTGATCAAAGCTAGATTGACAAGTGAGGGATCTTCAGCTCTGGGAGTAATTCTACCTCAGTGACACTGAGTGATCCGGCCGTCTCCTCTCTGCTCAGCTTGGCGTTAGTGCAGTTATGATACAGTGTGCACGGTTTGGAAGGCTATTAGTGGAGCCCTGGCCCTCCAACAAGCAAACCCTGTGTGCTGAATGAGAAGCAGCCAAGCATGATAGATCCCAAGAATTAAGATGAGTGTGCCTTCTCACAACTCATGGGTAAAGGGATTCCAACTGTTGTATAGGGTAAACATTTGTACAAATACTGTACAGATACCCCCCCCACACACACACACACACACAAACACTAATACACACAATATTCAGCCATGCAGGCACAGAAATTACATCATGCCACAGAGGGAAGTTGAGATGGATGGCCATCGCTATGAAAGAGTGCAGCGACCCTCATTCCCATGAGCCTCGGTTGCCTGAGCCAACCAGTTTCCTGTCGGTCACCTTGGCAACCACATTTTCCAACAGCAGGCAAACAGAAAAACATCAAACATTATGAATTCACAATGGATTACAAACCTTCCCCCCCCCCCAAAATATGGGACGTGGATAGCCTATCAATGCTATTGAAGAGGACGAAAAACAACTTTCAATCTGTTTTGCGTCGATATATTTGGCTCACTCCAACTACAACTGTGACAAATTAGTGGAAATCTGACCTTGGTGTATGCAAGCAAAATGGAAATCAGTTCTCATATTGATCATGCATCTCAGAATCACTTGTAGGAATCCTACTGAAACAAATGTTAATAGAAATCCTCCCTAAGAGCACTGTGGAACATTAAAGAGAGTTTTAAGAATAATAACGAAAAAAAAACCAGAATAAATAAATGATCAGGATCAGGGTTATGCAACACCTAGGGTTTCTTTCATAGCCAAACAGTGTTAACAAATTCAACTGACTTCAACCTGCATTGGAAATTAAGTTGTATTAAAAGTGAAATGAGAAATAGAGTGTCATCGCTTGTGGGTGAACAACAAGTTGAGGTCCAGAATATAAAGTATTTTGCCAAATCTTACAACAATTTAAAATCACAAAACACGATAGTTTTTGGATTCCGAGTGATTAAAAAATTATTGTTGTTGTAGCTTCCTTTCTTTGTTGTCCAAAATTGAAATTCCCTTCCTGTGGGGTTATTTGAGTGGTTGGATCAAAAGCCATCTCGAGCAAAAAGCTGCCACAAAATGTTTTGATCAACCTGATATCTGTTAAGAAGCATTATGGTATTTTAAATTAAGACTCTAACTTTTAATATGTTCACAACAACAATATTCATAATTTGCACGGTAGAAGGTAACAAGCTATCAAACTTGTAACTGGCAAATACTCTTTATAACTTGCTAACTGGAAGGCAACAAGCATTTGAATCTGCTAATTGGCAGTTAACACTCTTTATAACTTGTTAACTGATGGTTAACAAGCGATCTGACTTGCTAACTCGAAGTTAAACTTTTAAACATGCTAACTGGAAGTTAATCTTTTAAACTTGCTAAATGGAATTTCATCTTTTAAACTTGCTAACTGGTAGTTGATCTTTTTAACATGCTAACTGGTAGTTAATCTTTTAAACATGGTAACTGGTAGTTAATCTTTTAAACATGCTAACTGGTAGTTAATCTTTTTAACTTGCTAACTGGTAGATAGTCTCACTTTGCCAGACCTTCCTCCACAGCGCTGCGGAGGAGGGTCTGGCTAGTCCACACAGCATTCCGTGCTCTGGGTTATTGGCATTTCTTTACACCAATCACAATCGTCATGGGTGGCACTAAGCTCTGCACGGAGCTGCTGTAAAATAGCCTCGGGAAGGAACTTGTTTTGTGGAACATGTGTACATTCAAAAGTTGTTTTACTCAAGCAATATAAAACTCAGACTGGACAGATAGTCTAGCTAGCTGTCTGGATTTACCCTGCAGAGATCTGTGGAGCAGTTAACCATAGTCCTCACAAATCCACCGGAGTTTTGAACTCCAACACATAGAAAGCGGAACGAAAGGATAGGACAGCCTGATGTTGAGTAAGAACCCCAGGTGAGCATCTGACTATGGATGAAAGAGGACACTGCTACACTCAGTTTGGAATGAACTGAACTCAGGGGGAAAGTGATGGCGGACAGGCTCAGCAGCTTAGAGGGGAAAAGAAAGCTGTTGGAGGGAAGCCATGGATGGCTGGAAAGGACAGCGAGAGGGGGCAGCGTGAATAAGGGAGAAAAGGCGGAAAGAGAAGAGAAGCAAGATACTTACTTCCCTGTTTATCCGAATCTAGATAAATAGAGAGATAGAAAGAAAGAAAGTAGGGGGAGGAAACAAGAGCTAGTTATTGTGATTAAAGACCAGGAAAAGAGGGTAATGAAATGGTTAGAGAGCTGCTTGCCTTGAGGACCTGTGGAGAGAATAATGTTCAAAAGACTCCAATTCCCATGTTTCTACGCAAAGGGCCACTTTTGTTTTAAACAATTAATTTCCTCTGAATCCTACTCCCCTTTAGCATGCCACATATTTATTGCACTTTTAGCAAAGAGGCAGAGAGAGACAGTTTTTTTGATCTGAAGCCAGCAATGACACAGAGTTAGTTGTCCTTGATAAGAGAGCTGACACTTCAGCAAGAGGGCATGGTAGGGATTACGCCTGAGGAAATACATAATGTTATTTAATACATTCTCTTAATTGCTCGAGGTGAACACTTTCTTCAAAAGTTGCAGCGTGCTCTGCAGAAGTCGACCGGCCCAGTATTCCTAGGAATCCCATCCATATTGGTAAGTGTGCACTTTATGAGAGGGGTGTGGACGTCGGAATGGTGGACGGGTGTGTACAGCGTCAAACTTTCACGCAGGAGAGTTTAATTTAAGGTGTCTGCCATCCAAAGAAATGAAAAGAAAGTTTTAGATTTGTCTGCTCAGCCACTACTTCCCATGCTCATACTTATTTTATCGTATTCCAAACTAATTACTGCGGATTCCAACACGAGTATGACAGGCAGAAAAAAAAAAAAAAACTACCTGACAGTGAAGAACTGAGCATGGGGATGGTGTCACTTTGTGTTACACCTGTCACCAATAGACAGCAACAAAAAGAACATCTTTAGATTTGACACAAAAATGTCACGTCTTGCTACCCGTGCCGAAGAAAAAAACCATGTAAGCCTGCATTTGAATGAGAGAAGGGAGCGCTGGAACTTTTCAGTTTAACCTTTAAAAAAATTAAAATAAAAAGCAAAGTTCCATTAATTCCAACCTTGGCGTCTTCAATGAATCATTTGGAATCATTTCACTGCAGTGTTCTGAGCCAGGGGTCTTGGCATGACATGCAGGCCGTGCTGTAGACAGGAGAGTTAATGGCTCAAAGGTCCTTGGAGCGTTGGCCCTAATGGAGCCCTCACGAAGCACTAAAGGGGATGAAGTGGCCACGCTTTAACCAACGCCACCCACATATGCTGAGCCAGGCATCCACTACTGATCGGGGCCCTTTCCGGCCACTTTACATTCCCTTTTGTTCAGCAAACAATAGTAGAAACAAAGCACGTAATACAGCATGCAGAGACTCATGGAAAACCCTGCAACGAGTGCTGCAGTAGGCCGAGCCAAAAGCGGAGGCAAGACTGTTGAGAGCTTTTCACAGTCACCCTCAAGATCTTAGACCCTGGCCGCCGTATGCTGGGGGGGAAAAGTGGCCGTCCTTCAGATAGTTTTGGTCCATCTAATACAAAGCTGCCGAGATAGGATCTGGCAGGAGTGAGTACCGCTGCTGGGACTGGAGAGGCTCCCTGAGACAGTCATTTGAGCTGAACTGGAGGTAAGATCAAAATATCTGAAAGTAGATGAAAGGATCAGCCGTGTTATATTGAGTCCAATCGCGGTGCCATGTCGCCTCGCAAAAGCATTTGGCTGAGTCATGAGGATGCTGCTCCGAGCTTATGGGCTCTTGTGGGAGCTCTGGAGTCGCGGTGAAAAAGATCTCGCCTCAAAGCCTGCATGTACTAGCACAAATAGACACAATGCTATGTGTTGTGGGTGTAGTTACTAAATGACAGTTCAGTCTGAGTAACAGAACAGCGCACACAGCCTCCGACAGCATGTGGAAATGTCTTCTGGTCAAGCACTGGGTCAACAACAACAACAACAATAGAAGATGACTAGTACGAGCTCTTGAGGCGGAGCTGTTGGATCAGCAAAGACAGAAAGGAGGGAGTTGGAGGCGGAGGAGGAAGGGAACATAAAACTGAAGGAGACTTACGTCTATGTAGTTGGCATTGACATAATCAGAGCTGGGGTCTGCAAGCAGAGAGTGGAGCTTCACTCTATGGCGATCATCTGAAACGCACATAAAAAGGATTTAGGGTTCACTGATTGGGTAATTACAAGACACAGCTACTCGATCAGTCAATTTATTGGCTTTTATTAATACAACAGCAGATCTATTAGGTTGTCTGTCTCACTGGATGCCCCGTTTCAGCACTGCATTCCTCATCAACGTGAAGGATAATTGCAGTTCATTAGAACTAGGGCTGTCAAAATCAACGCAATAATAACGAGTCAACGCAAATTCCTTTTAACGCCAAAAATGTATTCGACGCGCGATTACCGCACACACGCGCTTTGATTTGAGCCTCGACCGCTCCGTAGTTTCGGAAATCAGGACGCGATCCAGCCCCCTCCCCCCCCCCCCCCCACATTGCCAAAGGCAGGCCGCGCTGGATAGCTTGCAATGGAGAGGCCTGGACAAGCAACAACAGTGTAGCTAAATGGGTGGTTATTGCCATTGTAGAGGACGAGGGTGTGCTTGAAAATATTTGAATCACATCCAACGACTGTGCGTGTGAATTGCCTTTGAGAGCCACCACTGTATCAAAGCATAAAGTAAGCATATTTGTCCCCTCCATGTTGATAAGAGCATTAAAACAGCCCTTTTATAGTACCTTTAGAAGAGATAAAAAAAAAAAAAAAAAATGAATAATTGCGAGTTCACTATGGACAATGCCAACCATGCCATTAATACCGGTTAAATATTTTTAATGGATTGACAGCTCTAATTAGAACAGTTTTGACTGTTTCTATCAATAAAAATGACACTTTCCTCACCAAAGTAATCCTCAAGACCGGGTACAGGATACGGATGCACTGATCCAATATTTTCTCTATTCATTTTGATTCCGATGCCTAAACTCAGGGTATCTGCTGATACCGAGTACTGATCTTATGCCACTGCTCTCTTTTCCATAGTTTTATAAATCTATCAACCTCGCTACGTAGACCTCGTCTTTGGGGAGTACAAAGAAAGGATTGCCAAAGTTATCAAAGTAGAACCCAGATGTTAATAATACGGAATGATCCTTTAAGGGTCAGTCTGCAAAAGCTGTGATGACACCTGTCTCATATACAGCTGCTATCACACCTGAAGACCTCAGTTCATCTGGGACTTTGTGTCTAAATGTTACTTCTGAGGCTTTTCCACCAAGACTCTGAAAGAACACTGGAACTAAGATGACATCGACATTAAGCCGTCTCAACTTTAAAATGTTTTTCCTGAGAAAGCCATTTGCATCAATATGAGCGTCCCTGCCTGTGACTGAGCATCTACACACACACACACACACACACACACACACACACACACACACACACACAGCTGGTTACTCTGCATAGAGTCAGCCTGTTTAAACGTTTCAGTCGCGCCCTGCTCTCTGTGGCCACCTGTACTGCCTTTTAATGCAGCCAAATTCAGCCAACTTGTTTTCATTTCTATATTTTTCTGTTTCCATTGTCAGACAATTGAACGAGTATGAAATAATAATCAGGTTCCCCACCAGCTTCTTATGAACATCAAATACGAGGACTTTTCAAAGACTTTCAAGGCCAAATTCCCTCAAATTCAAGGATCCAACACGGCATAGTTTGAGACATGGCTCAAGGTTAAGTACTGTTACAACAGTGAGGATTTTTATAATGAGAACTAGCAGGCTTGACTGTGTGAACACTGTGGTGGCTGACCAGGGGTTGATGCATAGACTGTACAAGTGAAGCCAAAACATCTGCATTACCCCCCTGGTGGCTGGCTGCGGTATAGGTCATAAACCCTGCCTCCTCCATGTTAGCGCATGGGACATGGCCCAAACTAAAAAACCCACGTCAAATTAATTTTACCCAAATAGATGGCTTCTGTCGGTTTAGGTAGTTCTGATCATGCCGATGTTTGTTCAGGTGTTAATTTTTCTGATAAGTTTGTTTTTTATTAGTTATCTGATGCTATAAAAAAAGGGGGGAAACGTTATGATTGACAGCTGTGATTGACTCAGGATTGTTCGGGAGGGTGTATGGGCGGTACACCACCCGGTCACTACTGCGCGGACTATAGTTCCAAAATTACAAGCTACAAACTGGTCTCATAAAGTGGCTTATGTATGACACGCCAATTCGTATGCCATTTTGGCGTGTTATCAAGACGCATAATCGCTTTTTGGCGTGTATATCAACACAATTCGCCCGCCATTGACCTACATTACGAGTGAATTTTCGCCATAGCAAGTAGTATAAAGGGACGTAGGTCCACGGATGGGTAAAACACAGGACTTTCACCCAGGAGAGCTGGGATCGTGTCCCGCGTGTAGCGATTTTCAGCAGTTTTTTTTTTTTTTGTAAGCCTTCCCCAATGTTTCTTTCCTAAACCCAACCGTTTATTGTTTTCCTAAGCGTGTTTTTGTTGTTTTTTTTGTCATTTTTGTGTTACTAAAGCTTTTCCCTGTGTTCTTTTCCTAAACCCAACTTTCTTTTTTTTTTTTTTTTTTTTTTTTTTTTTTTTTACACGCGTGTGACGTTGTTCTCACGTTAGTACGTCACGTTCTCGCGATAACATACCCACATATGGGTATGTTATACATGGGTATGTTTATATCCACTGTATAAAGCATAGACATACACGTGGATAGCTCAAAATGGGTACAGATAAAACACCATTTGGCTTTAGGAAAGTGGAGTATTTGTTTACGCATAGTCATGATGCCATGTTGCAAGACAGCAGCGCCCGTATCCGGGAGATTTTGGCTTCACTTTTGAACGGTGGGAGGAAGTGGAGACTCTATGGGGTCTCTCGCCTTCACTAACATAGCCCAGCAAATAAAAAGTAAAATAAATATCAAAATAACTTCAATTTCTATTCCTAAATATATACAAATATGCTTTCAATGACCTATCAATGTCTATTTATGTGTATTTAAAAAAATGTTTAAGGCCTAGATTTCCCCCTGTCGAATTCACAAACTTTCAAGGATTTCAAGGAGGTTTTTTAATAGCGGCCCATAAACACTACATGTTAACCAGCAGTCATTCCCAAGCTGCTGCGGTGATCAAAACATTATTTCATACTGTAATAGTTATGTTGCCAGCAGCTTGGCTATATATTCAGCTTTGCTGGCATTTCAAATTAAGGATTACAGACGAACTAAGTTTCTTTTATTTTTTTTACTTTACTGGCACACAGATCCAGTCTTGAGAAAAAGATTGAAACCTGCGTCGCTTTTTAAAAGCTGCCTCCACACCTTAAAGAACTTCGTTAAGCGTCTCATGGCTTTAAATGTGATTTCTAGGGCTTTCCCACAATGAACAATGAACATATAGTATAACGAGAATAACGCTGCAGAAACCATATTAAAGCCACTGTTAAACAATCCATTTGAATTCATCTAACCGTAATAACACAGTATAACAAGAGATTTTTCTAGACCTAACAAGCATTCGACTAGGAGTAAAAATAATTATTGGGCGGCTTTGGCAGACTTGTAAGACAGCAGCAGTGTCGTTAAATGGTAATGTCCTTTACAGGGTATGCTTGAAAAAGCCATAAATGTTAGGTGTAACCTACAGTAAAAGAGACAGAGGGAGAGCCAGGTACTAACTGCATTAGTATTTATTTCTTGTAACCCCACAGTACTTACGGTTAAGCAGACTATCGTGCCTTCCTTTGGTCTTGTCCTTCTTCTTTGTGACGTCCCAGCCATCGAAAAAACTCTGCAAAGTACAGTTAGAAATCACACGTTAAAGGTCCAGTGTGTTACGTGTTTAGCTGTTCATTATCAAAATCTGTGTTGCCCGTTCACAAACTTGTCCTTTTTCATGAATATTTACCACCACCATCAATTCCAAGTATTCCTTTTGGCTTGAAATTTTACATTTGCATTCGCATGAACTGGGGTAGACGCTCCATATTCATGCACCATCCTGAAATACGTTAGCCAGTAAGGGACATACAGGACATACTGCTCCGCCTTTTCATGTTTTCTCTGTCACATGATAAACTCAAAGGAGCTGCTAATGCTGCTAATGGGTATCGTAGCTTCCCGGCCCCGGCAAGTTTGAAGAAGGAAAACATGGAGGATCGCACGTGTTGAAAATCCAAATTTCAGGAACAGGAGTCTTCTTTTTCGCCCAGAAAAAGAAAAAAGGATATTGATAAAGAGCAAGAGACCGGCTTTTTGAAGCGTGAAGGCTACCGTAGCTGTAATACGTACTTTGAACTGCGTGGCGCGAGAAAGTTGATTGCGATATATGATGATCTAGCGTTGCTAGATGGGAGAAATTCACACACGTTGGACCTTTAAGTTTCATTGAAAAAAAAATTAAAAGAAAAACATGGCGATCGTCTTTCATGCATCTTGAAACTCACAACAGAAACAACTTTGCTAATGCACTCCAAAGTGTTACCCTAGGGTTGTCTGAGCGACTTTGCTATTACAGCATCTTGCCAAGTCATAAACAGACATCTGCCACGACATAGCGGGGAGAGACTGAGGCTGGGAGATGACACTGAGAGATGGCTGCGGCCTGGGGAAGGAGGAGGGGGCGGCCCGCTGCAGTCATTCTCATTCTACACACAGTCAGAGGCGCGCTGCCTGAAGAAGCTGATGCTCTGTAACGCCTCCGCGTTAAACGACTACGTTTGTGACAGCTGTTCATGACACACCCATCCACTAAATCTGCTGGTGAGATGAGTCACTGACTCTAAATCAGCACTAGAAGTGAGAGAAGAGCAAAATGAAAGAAGACCCAAAAACGGTAACACTTTATAATGACCATCGCTAATAAATGGTCAATAGTTAATTAAACTTAGGTTAATAGTTGTTTTACTGTTAACAAACAACAAAAGGATGACGAAAAATGATTAGTTATGCTATAATTTATGTTATTTTAACAGTTTATTGTTGCTCAAATCACAGCATTTTATGTATTGTATTAAAGGGGAACTATGCAGTTTTTTTTTTTAGCTTAATTTACCTTAACTGAACAGCTTCGGAGTCATTGGAATGGTTATATGACTTTTTTCGAGTTGAATGGTGGTCATCTCACTTTTAAACTTGTTAACTGGTAGTTAATCATTTTAACTTGCTAACTGGTAGATAGTCTCGCTTTGCCAGACCTTCTTCCACAGCGCTGCGGAGGAGGGTCTGGCTAGTCCGCACAGCTTTCCGGAATGGGAGAAATATATATGACTTTTTTTCCAGGTTGAAAGGTGGTCGTCTCGCTTCCCCCTAGCGCCGGTGAGCGGAAAAACCACCCTTGCAACTTTCGGGCCGCCGGCCTCAGCATCAGCATCAAGAAGCATCGCGTGATATCAGGTCTCGCAACCCTAACCCTAACCCTTTTTACACTATCGTCATGGCTGAGCCGGCAAAAAAGAAGCAGAAAGCTCGGAAACCACTGTCGGAGGAAGTAAACATAGGAGCTGCCAAATATCTGCTCCGAAGCTGTAGGGGGAGCTCTATAGAGAAACCGGCGAGCAAAAAAAATAAAAATAGCGCCCCTTTAAAGGACAATTCCGCCGCAAAATGAACATAGGGGTTAATAACACATTATTACATAACGAGTCGACCGTTCTCTTGGAACGACGAACGCTGTGTAACCAGTAACCAGTAACCAGTAACCAGTAACATAGCTCAAGCACGGCGTTTGTCGTTCGACTGGTCGTGACTGTTTTCCCAAGATGGCGCCCGCCTGTATACGTGAACGGTACTGTCTTTATAAACTTTATCTTTTTAATAAACTGTCTGTACACTTACAAAGTTCTCAATGCTTGGGTTTACATGTAGGGACCCTCATTATGCTACAGTGGAAGTGTGGTGCTATTTTGAGCCTTGTTAGAGGTATAGAAATAGAGATTTCTTTTTACTTTACCCTCTGCCCTGACGACTTGCGTTATAACCTAATTAGCGGTTTGCGCTAAAACTGGTCACATTCGATTAGCATGAAAACACATCCCAGAGAACGCTCGACTCGGTACCCATGTGTTATTAAGCCCTAGGTTCATTTTGCCCTAGAATTGTCTTTTAAGTTTCTGTTAATGACAACAATCGTGTACGGAAAGACGACGTCTTTGATTGCTCACTTCTTATTGGACAGCTCGGTATCAGTGGCGTACCCTGGTTTATAAACCATCAATAAATATTATTTGGATGGCTTTTTATAAAGTTGCAGTTGATGACTATAATACCTTATTAACGGTTAATAAAGACTTCGTAAAGCATCTATAAACATTATTTAGATAGCTATTATCGGTGTAAAAATAATCAAATAATCATCTCTTTTATAGCGCGCCAAAAAAAGATTTAATGGGGCAAAATGAATGTTACTTGATGCTTTATAAACCATTTACTAATCATGAACTTATTCTTATGAGCATTAGATGCAACTTTATAATAACCCTCTAGATGTTTTTAGAGGGTTTACAAAACATACATAACACAAAATAAAATACATTATAACATTACTAATATTTAGTAAACATTACAAATCAAAATGTTATTTGTTAACAGTAAAATAACTATGAACTAAAGTTTAATTAACTATCAATTTACCATGTATTAGTGATTAGTCATTATAAAGTGTTAAAGAAAACCCAAACCTGGCTTGAGTCGTGTCATATTCTGTTGCATTGTAAGTCACAGCCTGAGGCTCTCGTACTGAGGCACGCTGTCTCTCGTCTGCCCCCCCCCCCCCCAGGGCCAAATTGGGACCACCTGAGACCCCAACAGAGATGCACGAAGCGAGCTGATCAGGGGATTACATCTGTCACTGGATCCTGTACAGGTAATATCTGATCTAATCCTGCTTAACAAACCTGCCTTTATCCAGCACTGTGTTTTTGGAGCCTCAACAACATTCTGTTCACCTTCCTGGAGCTTTATTTCTTTCTTCTTTATTAGCTTATCAGTTAAATTTGACATGCTCAAAACTTTAGGCCTAAACATTTGAGTACAAATTTCAAAGCATTACCCTGTAACATTAAGTATTAATGAATAAGGTATGATTTATTAATAACCGTAATGTGCTTCATTGGGGCTATTTTGGGTTGGCGACATTAGCAAAACAACCCCCACAACTGTCAACATTTTGTATTGAAATTAGGAAATATTGATAAATCCTTTTTGGTGCATGAAAAGTACGTGACATCACCTTTTTCCAATCAAGCCCCGCCCACTTCAAACCAGTGGGGAAAATACAGAAATCTTGATGGTGAAATAACCCAAACTGTTCCAACTTTGGCAGAGGATTACGTGTTCATGTCGGATCACATTAGTTATCGTACCAAAGCTGACTGAGAAAATAGATTCTCAGCTTCTCTAAGCCTTAAAAAAACATATATGATGTAGGCTAATCCACAGGGGCCATTTATTGGTTTGTTTACTAGTCTGTCATGTATTAACTGTAGCTTATATCTCAGGTATATTGGCAGCATGTATGTCTTGGCTGATAACTAACAAGAAATTGCAGCCCAGGAATTTGTCTGAGCCAAAGATTTGTTGGAGGGCATTCAGAAACAGTGTTACACCATTATTACAAAGCACAAGTCTATTTTTTCTGGAAAATGTTCCACTCAGTACATATCTCACTCACAGGTCTTTAGAGCTGCATTAATCCACTTTTTGCACGTTCTCCCCGTGTCTGCGTGGGGTTTCTCCGGGTGCTCTGGCTTCCCCCACCACTAAAAAACATGTCCCCCCCTCCCTCTGTGCCGGGCTGATGTGGGGTGAACGTCTGGCGTCGTAAGGCTGCCATGCATCACCCAGGTGGGTGCTACACATTGGTGGTGTTAGAGCACGTGTCAAACTCAAGGCCCGTGGGCCAATCTGGCCAGATCCGGCCCGTATATCAATGTGGGTTAATTTTGGCCTGCCTAGTTGTGCGCCAAACCAGAAACAAAGGCAAGTGTTTTTTAAACTGTAATTATCTGACCTTCAAAGCAGAATTTGGCAGATTTGCCGACTCTGAGAATCATCAAGCGAGCTAGAGAGTGACTGTAGAGAGGGGAGCGGCAAATCAGAGAAATAAAACATTTTTGCTGAATCATCACCAGAAATGCAACTGTAGCAAGCATCTCACTATCGCTAACGATACACACATTCATATTTAGACCCAAGAAATGATATATCGCTACATAGCTACAAAAAAGCCTGAAAGTTGGAAATTACGTTGCAGACCGGTGCGTTGTCTCGTCACGAATCTTAAAGTGATGGTTCGGAGTAATTTACCCTAGGTTCCTTTGCACCATGACCTCGAGCCAAACACCCCCCCAGAAGCTTTTTTCACCTGGGTCTAACATTGGGCGAGTTAGTGTAGAGTAGCGTTAGCAGCTGAATAGCTTAGCGCAGGGGCTAATGGACCCACGTTTGTATCTCGTAAATGACCCCACTAATAATGTCCGAAATGATACCAAAGGTCTACACTAGTACAAATAGGTTATGTACTCATAAAACGATGGATTGGAAAGTTTGTAAGTACACCAGAAGTTTATGTAAATAACACTTGCCTGCTGGCTTCTGCTCTCTGCTGTTGTTGTTGCTGCTGTGAGACGAGTGCTTAGGGCCGTCTACAAATTACAACACCGAAAAGAGATGCAACAAAATATTTTTTAATTTAACTTATTTTTTAAAGTAAGTGCTGTAATATAACTAGCAGGAGACAAGTAATAATTGAGGTAAGTTTGGAGACATTACCTTATTTAATCATTAAATTAATAAATATTTTTGTAGTATCTCTTTTCGGTGTAGTAATTTGTAGACGGCCCTAAGCACTCGTCTAACTGCAGGTAGCAGCAGCAGCAGCAGCAACAGAGAGCAGAAGAGAGCAGTCAAGTGTTCATAAACTTCTGTTGTACTTACAAACTTTCCAATCCATCGTTTTATGAGTGCATAACCTATTTGTACTAGTGTAGAAGTTTGGTATCATTTCGGGCATTATTAGTTGGGTAACTTACGAGATACAAACATGGGTCCATTAGCCCCAGCGCTAAGCTATTCAGCTGATAACGCTACTCTACGCTAACTCTCCCAATGTTAGACCCAGGTGAAAAAAGCTTCTAGGGGAGTGTATGGCTCGAGGTCATGGTGCAAAGGACCCTACGGGGAGATTACTCTGAACCATCACTTTAAGGGGACGTAAACAAAAGAAAAACACATTTTTGAGTTAAATGATATTCCACATTGTTACTGGCCCACGAGATGCTTTCTGTCAATATGTTTGTTCACCGGCTCCAGATGTTGGCTTCCAAGCACAACACGTAGAGTACCCTACCGACACCGAGGGCCTGACTCATTCGCAACCCCCCCACAATGCCTTGCAACATGTCTGATCAATGGCACCAGAACGACCCTGTGGGAAATAAGGGTTATGAAGTCTGACAGCAGTGTGCACGCTGATCCCCTTCATCTTGTTTATTTCTCCAGGCGATGGGGAGCTAGACTGAGGAGTGAAAAAGCGACCCATATATTGATTTTGGTGGGGGGAAATTTGTTGGCCCCCCTCAGGGAATCGGAAAAAAAGTGCATCTGGCTTCCTCCGGGGTGGATGTGCAAAAAAAAAAAAAAAAAAAAAAAAAAAAAAAAAGACTCATCAGCAATGGTTGATGTGGAGGGCATGATATTAAAGTCAAAAGAAAGCTGAACTTTGAAAAACATTATTATTAGTCCACACCGCACCACTAAGGTTAGCATTCTGCAATGCAGATGAAGTAAAACAGCGTTTCACTGCCTGCTCATGAATATTAAACACACCATTTAAGCCTTTTTAAAGCAGACAGTAGGTGTCTACAGTAACACAGAGATAGGCTCTCTACACTAACTGCAAATTAAAGTGTCTGTATTAGTGTTTCCACTGCTTTTTTTTCCTGTCCCAGCTGGAGACAGGGTGGTCTACGTGTTGGAGAAATAAAAGCTCACAGCTTTGAGCCCCGTGGCTTTTAGGTCGCTGATTGTACGCACCGGCTGCCGCTTCGGCGCATAAACCACTTTAAACCAACGTTAGCTTAAGTGCAGAGATTCTTTGTCCCCATATAAATACGTCTCTCATGTTCTCGGAACAAGAAAGAGAGTATCAGCGCCACTCCTATTGTTGTCTCTTCTAACAACAGCGTACTTCACAGTCCTTCCAGAAAAATGCTGAGGTTTTTTGTGATTGTTGTGGGCAAAAATCCTAGATTATGCGGCACGTTTTCTCAAAAGATGGCGATAGAATATGCGGGATATTTTATGCAATTTTATGCAATGAAATTGCTGGAACTTGCAAAAACTGCCTCTTCCTCCACAGCGCTGCGGAGGAGGGTCTGGCTAGTCCATACAGCATTCTAGAATGGGAGAAAAACCTGCTCTGGATTATTGGTATTTCTTTAAACCAATCACAATCGCAACGGTGCCTCTGCAAAATAACTGTGGGAAGGAACTTGTTTTGGTGGAACGTGTGTACGTAGGGAGGTGAGCTCTGGAATTAAAATGGCTGTCGAGTGTGTGATGAGAATTTTTACAAACAAAGAAAGATAAACAGGCCTGTAATTTGAATGTCAGTTCTAACTCGGAGGATGTTTCCCGAATCGACCAGAATTTAGAATGCCGACATAAAAGAAAACAGAAGGTGAGGGACATCCGGCCGAAATAAGGGACATCCAGCGGAGCCATCGGCAGCACCGGAGCTATCCCGTAAATGAAAGGTCGCCGATATAGACTACGTTGAATCAAGAAAGGACATTCCCCAAACTGCTGCCACAAAGTTGGAAGCACAATATCATTTTATGTTGTAGCACCATTTCCCTTAATTGGAACGAGACCCAAAGCCCACCCAAGTGTAACCATGTTGTATCTCCTTCTTTTCTTTTCCTCCTTCTTACCTCGTATTCTTGTTTGAAGCCGTATCCCTCGGCCGTCTTCATCTGGTTGATGTGCTGCAGGAGGTCGGCCACCCTTACAGCAGGGTGCAGCTGACCCGTGTGATAGGGCGAGCTCTTCCTCCGACAGTGGCGGTGGGGCGAGCCTCCCAGTAAGCTGCTGGACTCGTTGACGGAGCTACGCTGTTCGTCTGGGAACACGAACACACACGGGTCACGGCATGCCGCTGACATTCTGCACTCTGTTCTTTTTTTATTAATGTAATCTCGGGCTGAAAAAGTGTAGGGGGGGTGGAGGGTTGGGAGGGGGGCAGCTCAGGGGGAAAATAAAGTCAGCGATTCTGCGGAGATGTGAGGGGCTGACTGGCACTACAGAATACTCAAACAGGCGAGAGACTTGCAGGAGATCTCTCTGTCGGGAGCACCTTATGGTCTGGCATTGGAAGTAAACATGGCTGAAGGTCAGGGTAGGAGGGGGCTGCATCTCTCCAGACACTTTTTTTTCCAAGAGTACCCATATGTTCCTAGCTGTCTTACTTCGAGCGTTGCAGCCGTGGGCATCCATGAAGGAGTGGGCCATCCTCTCATCCTGCTGGAGAGTGCTCTGCTCGGTCATGCTGCAGTCTAACGAGCTCAGCTTCCGACTCTTCTCCTGCCTGTAGGACATGGCTGCCTTGTTTATGGCCACCTTCTTCCTACTGTAAAGAGGCGGAGAGAGGCGGGAGGATAGAGAGAGAGAGAGAAAGAGAGAGTGAGAGAGAAAGGGACAGGGAGTAATAATAGACAGAGGACAGCAGAGAAGGGGCAGGATGAGAGAAAGACAAGCAAAGAGATAAGGGAGAAAGGAAAGGAGGGCGGGTGAGGAGATGAGAAATTGGACTGAGGGGGAAATATAAGGGCTACGAGATTGAACTTGGACGAGGGTGGAAAGTGCGATTCGGTGATAGCAAAAGGGTGGCGGTGGGGTTGTGGTGGAGGTGGAGGTGGTGGGCGAAAGGAGAAGGTGGAAGGAAGGGAAGGGGGGTGGGTGGAAGGGGGTGTCTATACTGGAGGATGGGGTGGAGATAGCAATGCTCATTTCCACTCCTGGGACTACGAAGGGCAAGCAAGGGGAAGATGGCATCAGGGTGGAAGATGGAGAAAGGAGCAACTTACGGGTAGTAAGGGTAAGAATAGAAGTCCCTTCTGATTAGCACCAGGGAGGAGGAAAGGAGAGAGACAGAGAGTGAGGAGAAAAAAAAAAAGGAGAGGTGACTATGGTTTATCAAGATGGGCATCAGAGAGATAAATGAAGATGCTCAGTGCGTTGGAATGTTCCAAGCAATCATGAAGCAGGATCAAAGCCGTAAGAAGGAAGAATCAAACTCAGCTCTGGACCAATGGTAACTTTACATTTTCTGAGGTTTATCTGGATTATATCTATTTATGTTGTCACTAAGGCTGGGTACCTCTAAAGTATTGAGTATTGGAAAATGCCTCGTCATTCAATACCCAATTTCAATACCTATACCTATAATAACACAAGTAAAATCTCATCAGCGTCAGTGAGCCAATAAACAGGCAGCAGGCTTCTACCAAGATCTAATAATGTCTGTGATTGGCTGTCTAACGTTGCACGTCGTAGACAGAGACGGGCTGACATAGTAGGTGCTGATAAATTAATGAAAAGATTTGTGCCGTAATGTGTAATGTTGTAATTTATTTTTCTTTGACACAACTGGTATCGGAAAAAGTAACGTTTACGAACCGGTATCAAAGTCACCGTATTGGTATCGAAAATATTTGAACGACACCATTTGTCATAATACTATTGTCATTTCTTCAAGGAACACGCCGACTTATTGGGACTTTAGCTTATCGGCTCCATCTAGCCTAGCTTAGCACAGATCCTGGAGGTAACCGGCTCCATCTAGCCTAGCTTAGCACAGATCCTGGAGGTAACCGGCTCCATCTAGCCTAGCTTAGCACAGATCCTGGAGGTAACCGGCTCCATCTAGCCTAGCTTAGCACAGATCCTGGAGGTAACCGGTTCCATCTAGCGTAGCTTAGCACAGATCCTGGAGGTAACCGGCTCCATCTAGCGTAGCTTAGCACAGATCCTGGAGGTAACCGGCTCCATCTAGCCTAGCTTAGCACAGATCCTGGAGGTAACCGGCTCCATCTAGCCTAGCTTAGCACAGATCCTGGAGGTAACCGGCTCCATCCAGCCTACTGCTCCTAGTCAGTCAGTGCTTTGCCTTCTGAAATAACTGGCCTTTAAAAATAAAAATCTGCCTGCCTCTATGGGAATTTAACATAGGGGTGTACACACTTATGCCCCCTGTATTTTAAGGAAGAATTTACGACAGATTATTCACTCACGAAATTAAGGCATTAAGATCAATTTCCAAAAGATGTTTTTTTATTCCTCTTTTTAGTTAACTTTAGCAAGGGTAGTAAACTTATGCAAGCCACTGTAGTAAACAAATCTTAATTCTTCTTTGATCAGCACCGCCTAGTTTGATCTGAGTTCTGTGAGCCTGGTGTGTTAGTAATGTTAGGTAACTGCATCCATTTAGGACGGTCCTCTGTCAGTCACCATCTTAATCCCGCCCCATGTGAGAGAAACGGTTGTGATTGGCCTGCCCAGGTTCTGGTCGGCTGGAAATCTGTCTGAACGTGAGGGTGGGGACAGATGTATATGCCAGAGCAACTGAAACATGAGCTGGCAGATTCGGCTGATTTCCAGGCAAATCAATCCCCCAAAAAAAAAAAGAGGGAATTTAAATTTAGTATAGAGGGGTGGATATGTATATGTCCAGCCTTGCTGAGCCTGATGAAGCATGTGCAAAAAAAGTCGCTTTCTGCAAGTAGTTGCAGAAAGTGACAAAGTTTATAGTTGTTCCAGAGCTTTTTCTGTTTAGCACGGCCTTTTTTATTTCTTATTTCCCATTGCCTGCATTTGAGCAGCACCCTGCTGAATTATGCTGCAGGGGATCTCCAGTTTTCCAAATGCTTACAGGACCAAAAACATATTTACATATACATTCTAACTGTATATGAGTGACAATATCTGGTGGCTAAATATGAACACGCCTGCTCCTGTTTCCTCCATGTGGCTGTCTAGTTCTTATTGTGCCTGCGAGATTGGCCCACTGAATCTTATCAGTCACTGCCTTCGTCCAGACATCCCATTCACTCTCCCTATGCTCGCTGAGAGAAATTCCTCAGGGCGGAGAAGTTCCCCTTTCCAAAAAAAAAAAAAAAAAAAAAAAAAAGAAAACAACCTTCCTAACCAATTACTAGCCCATCCATTGGCACCTCGCAGCTGCTCGCCTCATGTAATTGAGTGGGCAATGGAATAACATGCCCCTTGATGAAATATTTCACACTCAGATGAGTGTTCCACCATCGGCCGGCGAGCGAAGGAAGAAGAACACACTGCAGGTGCGATCGACGACGGAGGTAATTTGCAGGTGGAAAGCAGCCAGCGATTCCGGGGTGAGCGGGCTGTGTTTTTGAATGTGCTAAGCCAACGCGCAGACCTTGAAATTAAAAGATGAGATGAAACACAAAAGCTTGGCTGCAGCAGCGGTGGCAGAGTTTAGAATTTAATGCTCTACCATTCCTCTAACTCTGGTTGTAATTCACTCACATTGCCAAATGCGTTCTTCAATAGACCCCGGCTGCCAAGTGGGATAAAGACAAATGGACTCCTTTGGATAGTCTACGTAGGAACAATACGACTTCAGACCGCAAACGTCTGAAAACGTTGTGACCCATCAACTGGCCAGCTGACAAGCAAACGTTTCCGCTGCCACTCACCCCTTCTTGACGATGATGACGATGGCCCCGAGAAGCAGAATGAGGACCACCAGGCCGCCGGCGCAGGCCCCGAGGATCAGACCCATGTCCTCGGCATGTTGGGACACCTCCAGAGCTCGCTTGGAGTCCTTGCAGGCAGCTGCACAGTGGGACAGAGAGGTGATAGTGAGGAAGACTCGTCTGCAGCTCACAAATACAGCCAGTGGTAAATGGTTATACAGTTCTAATCGCAAAAACAAGATGCTACATGCAGCGGTTCGATGTCAATAAATCATTTTAGCATAAAGACGACCGAACAAACAAAACGAAGAGGACTGGCGGCTTCTGCTGGTCTCGAGCCAGTAGGTCTGCTTTCTTCAGTGTGCTGCTGTTTTACCATAGACAGCCTAAACAGTAAGTCCTATGGAGGTCTCTATCCAGCAATGCAAATTATTTTGCTAGGTTTTGGTATGTATGCGTTGGAACTTTTGCACTGATGTTTGTATTGAGATTATGATGATTTAAAAACATCTGCCAGCGTCCTGTTTAACCTGGATCATTTCCTAACCTAACTGTGAAGAGTTTTCATTGGAACTACTTTCGGTTACACTTTACTTGAAAGTATCTACATAAGAGTGACATGACACTGTCATGAACGTGTCATAAACATTATAAACAAGTCAAACGTTTATGACGTAACGCTTCTGTCATTAAGTGTCATTCGGTTTTTGTCATGACAAGTTAGGGTTAGGGTTAGGGTTCATGTGTTCATGACAGTGTCATGTCGCTCTTATAAAGATACCTTCAAGTAAAGTGTTAACCTACTTTCTATTAGTAATTTCATTCTTTTCCATCACGTGTTGGGGTGGAGACGGAAATCGGCATACTTCCTAAGTCTGAAAGTCTATCTTCAGTTTAGGATGACCTTACAGAAATTACGCATTTGGAAAAAAAAATCCTATCTCATTTTACGGTAGGAATTTAACAAGTTAGACTTATACAACCCTGTCCTAAATTGTAAATAACTGCCAAAACTGTGGTTAGGTCTGTATGGCAATGCCAAGGAAGACAGAGAACAACATGAAAACTGAGATATATATATATATATATATATATATATATATATATATATATATATATATATATATATAAAAAAACGTACACTTATAGTTAGGATATCATGAGTTAAGATAACATGGGAGGTCTGAGATAAGATAGGACACTGCCATAAGTTTAGGAACTGCTTCTATTAAAAGGAAGATATATTTGTCCTATCTTTGAAACTTAAGTTAAGATAGAACAAGCAGTTAGGATACATTTCTGTAATGAGGCCCCTGGGGGGGCCAGGCCCTTTGAGCTACACAGTGTGCCTCCCTCCACAGATTGTACAAAACATTTATATTTTTATATATGCATATATTAATAAAGGTAATATTTGACTGTAATAATCTTTATTATGATGGTACAGCAGTGCACTGCAATGTTGAGTTAGTAGCATCTGTATAGCTAGATGATGCTAAAGAAAGTGTGATGGCTCCTAGGCCTCAAGACCTGTTAAGTCCCTTTGGTTGCCGGGATCTGGGGACTGGCTAATAAGGACTGATGATGGACACCTGGATGAACTGATTGCTCACATGCCCATAAATAGGAGTGCCTGGGCAGTCACTCTTCCTCTCTCCCTCCTCAAGGTCACTTGGTTTGTTCAGACTTTGGGTTGAGTTACTTTTGCATTCTAACATTGCTACACCTTCACACATCCTTACACTACACACATCACTGATAAACTGATAGCACGTTTACCTTTGTGTACTTCAATACATTTGATTTAATTGAGCAAACGTGTGTTCTCCACATTTTGTCATACCTTTGAGCCAAGTCATGACAAAAGTGAGCCAAATTTGAAATGCAATTTAGGTAAACTGTCCCTTTGAGTTTGCACTCGCATGGTTCAAAAGGGTTGTACTCAGTGTCTTCATTAATTCATAGGTGTGTTTTGGGCGTAACATGCAATAAACCAATCAGAGTGTGATCTCCCATTCCCTTGCTTTTATGATTGCGGAATTGCACCGTAATATTTTAATTTGTAATCTTTTGCATGTTTGCGTGCTGCTGCGCATCCCTGTTTGTGTCTAACAAGCATAGTGTGCGCGCGCTGTGCATAAGCCTAGGCGCATTTCACTAATTCGCTGTTAAAAGTAACGCAATGAGATTAGCTGTATCAGTAAAGGTTAAATAAAATTATAAATAAATAAGATTTTTTTTTTTTCACAGGTTAAATAAAGGTTAAATAAAATAACAAAATCCACCAGGCTGATTCCAAACCCACCGGGGGAGGGAGTGAAGCGTCTTAGAGGTGCCACAGATCCAGCCACAGCTTTCTCAGAGACGACAATAATCGGCCGACTAGTGCACTGCTTATTATTAGACAGCATCAGAGAGGGCTCAAACACTATTTCAGTACACTGATGTCAGCAGGGGAGCTGAACGTGTGTGGCTCGGATGAGACGACACTCTGGCTATCTTACTGCAGTGATGCATGCTCTCATTCAGGCAGCTATTTCCCTCCTACCCATATGTCACAGTCTCAGTGCATTCCCATTGCAGATATAGCCAAGAGCATGAAATCTCCCTCTCTATGACTCATCTGGACTCCCCACTGTGTTCCATCCAAAGGTGAGAAATTGCTATTAAGTACGAATGAATCGAAGGAGTAAAAATACACTTCTGGCGGTGTGCTCTCACTGATGAGAAAACAAATAAGGTGAGGAATCAGAGAGATGGAAGCATGCAAGAGTCCCAGGCATGTCGTGGCGAGACTGACAGCACAACTGGATTGGACAGCCCGCTCTGTATTTAAACAATGCTGCTTCGCAGGGGAGGTATTGGCTTTTGTCAGTCTTTTTCGTGAAGAGAGAAAAGAAAAGCCTTTTGCAGTGAGGCAGGATGCGGAGTTTGGCTTGATAAGCTGTGGATTGGTGGGGACTATAGCTCGGGGCAGACAATAGAGCCTGACAGAGCTGTCATAATCACACAAATCATGCTGGGTGAGTCATTCGGCTTTTTAGAGCCATGTTTAGAAAATGGCAATCACTTCACCATCACGATAAATTCCATTGCACGCAACAACAAAAGATGGTGCAGTGGTCCTGCAAGGAAATTCACAGGGAACATATTACACAGCACATTACAAAGGAATGCTCTCTGTAATGGAGGCCATGAGCAGAAATGACCTGGTATGACTATAAAGTTGTTCTTCATACTGCAAATGTTGTCTGAGTTTTGACCTCTTTAGGCAATAAAGAGCAGCCAGGAATGATTTTAAAGGGTAATTTAGGCATTTTCTAACATGGACCTAGCCTTGAAATCTAGACGCACCCTAGCGGCAGCAAATGTAATTTGCAGCCAGGGTCAGTCTAGCAACTCTCCGTTGGCTTGCGAGCTGGAAAAACCAAATTCTGGTCAGGCCAATCACATCGTGTAGAGAGTCGGTGGGCGGGCTTAACATAAGGACGGCAGAGTTGCGACGGTTCCGCGTGAATTCCCTGCTACTTGAAAACAAAGAAGATGGCTGCTGCTGCTGGCAAACAGCAGCCTTTGGAATCGGCTTTGGCCGCGAGTCTGGAAGACTTGGAGTTAAGCACTGAAGTCATTCTTAAAAAAAAGGAAGATGTGTTGGGAGTTTTGCCGACCGGATACGGCAAAAGTTTAATTTATCAACTAGTGTTGCTCTGGTTGGCTATGAGTGCAGAGGGAATTTGAAAGACAACCGTTTATCCCGCCCCTCGGATTGAGCCCTGCCAATGGTGAGTTCCCAGACCCAACATCTTGATGTGGATATGTTGTCAGGCTAACATGGACCCTCTTTTCCCATTTGATGGTGTTTAAGTGACTAATGTGAAGAAAAATCTTTGAAAATGGTCTAGTATTGAGCCATAACGCTGTAACCGGCAGCCGCAAACAGGGTTGCAATGTAATCCTATAGGGCAAATGTGCATCGTTAATGTTCGTCCACTAAAAGTGCCGTTTCTGCCACTGACAGACTCAGATTGTTATTCTAAGTGTCTGACAACATTATGGAAAGGATCCCTACAGAGATAGATCTTTTTGTTAAAGAGTAAGATCCTTTTTGTTTAACTGGAAGCTGACCCGAAATCGCCAAACTCACCAGACTCCATTTAAATAAACAATACCTTTTGCGTGTATAGAGCTAAGAGTATCTCCACATGTAACCAAACCAGAGTGGTGATTGTTGGAACTGTGAAAAGACGAACCAAGAAGGCTTTTGATAGTTTTATTTAGTTTCTGTCGGCTTTGAATGAAGTGTTATTTACGATGCGATGTTTATTTAAATGGAGTCTGGTTGGTTTGGCGTTAGCGATTTTTCAGTTTCATGTTAAACTGAAAAGCTCTTACCCTTTAGTAAAAAGGTTGACCGCTGTAGGGATCCATTGCATAATAGAAAAATGTGACAAAATTAGTATATTTTGTCCCATTTTTCTATTTGAAAACCCACTATAGAATATAAGCCGGTTTCAAATAAGAAGTCAGGCCCAATTCATTCAGCTGTCAAACTGATTTTAAGCTAAATTTTCTAATTCTCCAAAGGCTAAATGTAAATTTGCTGCTTTCCTACCGCCTGAGCTGACATGAATAAAAGCATCCTTTCGTCGCAGAATGGCGAACCTTTCGAGGCGATTTGATTTGTAATGAACATGTTCTCATTGTTCTCTAGTGTCAGCTAATGTTGCCCACATTTCAGCCGAGGACTAAAAAAAATAAGCAAAGCGTCCGGGTGGCGTGGAGAAAAAGAGCACTCGCCCACCACTGCGGTGGCTTTGCCAGGTGCTCCGGTGAACACAGCAGGCAGCGTCTGTGTGTGTGTGTGTGTGTGTGTGTGTGTGTGTGTGTGTGTGTGTGTGTGTGTGTGTGTGTGTGGGAAGCTGCTGAGAGGAAATGAAAAGCAGCCAGGAGTGGTCTTAACAAGACCTCGGTGGCACCTCTGAGGGAACTGGAGTAACATCAGCGTGGCTTCTAGGTCTGCCTGCCACAGTTGTATATGCTACAGTAAGAAACGCCTCTATAAATACACCTGCAGCCCATCTCCTCCACTTATACGCGACACGCCGGCAGACAATAGTGAGGCAGGATGCTTTGATGTCATCGCACTTCAGATAAGACCGAGTTCAGCGAGAGGAATCCAATTTAACTGCCACCTTTTCCAAGAGCACTACAAACTTCAGACATAATTCAGTGGGGAGGGGAGGGGGTCTTGCTCCCTCTCCCCTATTGTTTGAACAGAGAGCCTTCCATCTGTGTCTGTCTCTCAAGCAAACACTCCTGGCCGCTTCCTCTCTCAGGGAGAACACCGAAAAAAGAAAAAAAAAATGGATACGTTACTGCATTCTGGAGCAATCCGAGCCCGAGAGGGGTTTGCCAGAATGTCAGTGTCAGTGATTCAAGAGGAATAGAGAGAGAGAGAGAGAGAGAGAGAGAAAGAGAATACGGATGCATGTTTGCTTTCACCTTTCCTGCTGTGTCTCTGTCGAGCGGAGATTGGCACGAGGGCTTCCTCCCGGCAGCACCCCAAAACAACACTAAGTCCCTGTCAAATCCCCTAAGCAGCAGCCTGAGCCAGGATAACCGTACAAGTCTCTGACATGCACCCTGGACCACATCATTTAAACCACTGGAACTGCAAAAATATCCCACAGTAGCTATGTTCAGCCACAATTACAAAATTAGCCAGAAAAAACGATGGAAAAAAAACCGTGGGATGCACGCAGCGCAACTCATTTTACGTACGTGAAGAAGGTTCAGGAGACCCTGATCAATTACACAGGAGCATTTCATGAACACTCAGTTGAGGAGACAATTAGGCAGGAAGTAGAGTATAACCATGATGTGTTATTGTGCAGTGCCGTCCCAACTCTCTGAAGTTCCTGTCTTCCTGAAGGAGTATTTCAACTCATGCTGGAGGCGTTAGGTTTAGCTGAACCTTTAAGGTAAACAAAGATATTGCAGGCGCCTAAAACACAGATGCTGAAGCCTAGCTCTCTCTCTGGGAAGTATGCAAAAGTGTGGCAGGCCCACAAACCTCTAAAAGGAGATAGTCGTGGAAAAAAACATTCCCCTATCCGCCCATGATCACAAAATTAACTTATTTAACATTATGTTAGCCAGGAAAAAGACAATGGCTGTGTCTCATTCCGCATACTTCCGTCAGTACACTGCTAATGTGCCCTGACCGCTTACCGCTGTAGTGCCCACTTACGATGGTTAGCATTGTCCCAAAAGGAACACTTATGTTAAAACACGAGCGGGATGAGCGTGACAAACGCAACACACATGTGAATGTGATTATCCAAGCCCGCCAAAATTACGGGCTTTCCTGTATGCAAATGAAGAGCGGCCGGCTCAGCACGCCGCCTCTCAAAGTCTGATGAAAATCTTTTAAGCTGACCTTCGTCGATAAAAAAAAAAAAAAAAAAAACAGACAGATTCAGCAACCGTACGGCCTATTTCTGGCTTAAAATGTGTTCAGAAACACGTTTCGGTGAACTATTTTTGTAAAAAAACGAGATCGTATTCCAAACGAGCCGCCATTATTGGTCGGTTTGAAATTCTGGAGCAGCCAGACCCACGTTGACGCGTTCGTCCAATCAGCTGCCAGTCAAGGGCTCCCTTCCGCTTTGTAGTCAAGATGGCGCCCGTTTAGTGCGAGTAGTGTCCGTCGGTCCACACTGAACTTTTTGACCGTTTTTCGGGGGTGATCTGGGTACCATTTTTGCATTATCTACGCTGTATACTTAAAACTAAGTGTTTGAAGTGTGCAAGTAGGCGGTTTGAGACACAGCCAATCTGTCTCGCCCCGGTGCTGCTGCTAATGTGGTAACATTTTCAGAATATAACTTTATGGAACCTGCCTCTTATTTTCATTCCCCTCATTACAATAAGTAATGATAACATTTTCTTCAGCAGCTTAATTGCTGAGACATGGGGATGCGACACAGTTTAACAAAGGAGTCCATGGGGCAACCACATGAGCAGACTGACGTTAAACAGGCCCCCAATGTCACCTCATTATTTTAACTAGCTATCATAATCATAAGGATCCATTACAATCTTGCAATCCATGTCACTGCAAAAACGGCAGAATGGATTGCAACAGTTTAAAAAGTAGTTTAAATAAAAGGCTTCACTTTGTCTGAGTGCTGATGTCTTTGCCCCAGCACCCCAGTTCTAAAGCTGTCAGTAGGAACCCTGCGATCCCATTTTTCAACAATGAAGCAGATGAGTGAAATATTAATATTTATCGTACTCTCGGTATAGACCATCCTCCAGACATTCCTTCTAATCAGCTAAAACTTCTTAAAATCCTGCTCTTTTGTGCTAGAAGATGTATTTTATTGAAGTGGGTGTCACAGGAACCCCCTAGCGTTGCCCAATGGATATGCGGTGTACTGGAGTTTGGCCCTTTGCTTCTATCTGAGAGAGGAACCGTTTCAGTTTCATAAAGTCTGGTGTCCTTCCTTGGGGTCTGATTGTCTGCGTACAATAACAGTAGGGCTGTATGGGTTGGCTTGGGGAGAATAGATCTTTATTGTCTACCTGTATGTCTACGTATGTGCATTCCTGATTTGTATTGTATGATGGATTGTTGTACCTTCATTTGAAACTGTCATGACCTATATATAATCAACCTTTAAAGTTGGTGGGCTTTTAATAAAGACGACTCAAGAAAACATTCAACAATTTCTTCCGACATATTAATAATGAACTCATGATCGAAAGTCGTCTTCCACAGCACAGCGGCATGCATCACCCCTCCAGTGTGCGCATGGTTCTGCGGAGGCTCCACACCTGAGCTTTACACTTGTGCGTTGGTGTGTGCGTCGATCTCTTCATAAGAATAGCAGGTCCGGCATGTGTCTGCGCTAGGGGGGAGTGTGTGGTAGAGCGAGGGAGGGAGTGACGGCTTCGCATTAGCTTCGGAGTACCAACTCTAGAGTCATAGTGAGAGAAACAAAGTTCTGTAGCAGGAAAAGTTAACTCTCTCCTTGAGTTCATGTAGTTTATGGAGAAGGAGAACCCGGAAATGAGTTGGGGGGAAATGCAGCGCTACCAAGCCACGGCCGAGCGACGCGTAGTTACATTTTACGAGAGGCCTAGGGTCCGGCGTAGGGTCTGTGTCTTCACGTACGTTGCCACAGCATAGATTAAACGCAGAAGCATAAATCACTCTTAAGGCCTGCACGAGAAAGGAAAGCAAGAATGCAAATACACTGAATTCTTATTTCTGAAAAACGATGTCCATAATATCATCAGAAACCTCTGGGCTAGCTAGCCACAGTTCCACTAGCTTATGTAACTCCATGCAATATCTCCTTCAGCATTTCTTTCCTTACTCTTCCTCAACAAATTAAGCAAACTCCTGGGACTACTATCCATATATCCATAGGATGGGAGCTGGGCAAAGCTGACGTTTTTGTTATTTGTGCTATTACTAGCCTGACATCACCAGACCAAGTCGTAAATTTGGAGCCCCCAAGTTCATTTTCAATTTCAAAGGCCATCCTCTGGACGCAATTGGATAGACCTACAACCAACCAGAGCAACGAAACATGTGACGCAGCACTGAGCGACGGACAAACGTAAACAGACTACGGCGTGCAGAGATGAGCTGCAGCATCAACATTCCAGTGAGTATGCGTTGCCGCGTTTGCCATCAGAATTTGAAAATAGTACTTCAACAGATAGTTCCACGTCAGCTGCAGCCACCATGGTTGTTTGTGATAATGCCTCAACACAACAGCGCTCCTTCTGTGTGTTTTCCTACTTCAGGAACAGAAGCTGGAGGTTCCGGTGTCACTTTGTCTCTCTAGAACTTTATATTCCTCCGATATTTGCAAATGTCATTAAGCTGAGGCTCCACCTGCACTAGAAGAAGAGCACCATCATCTTGTCTTGCGCTGTCAACCATAAAGCCATACAGCAATCCACTTAGATAGCTTATGGAGATGCTAATTTAGATTTTTTTTTTTTTCCTGACCTATAGCCGACCCTCGTTTACCGATCATTAACCGTTAACCGACAACCAGGCAACGGAGTCCCAGTTTACCCGTCCGGAAAGCTCGGACATTACTCAGTCAGCGGAGAAACGGTTCATCATTAACATCCCTAGTAGCTTACAATGGAGAAAGCGCACAAGTGGCCAGCCTTCATGATTGCCATGTTTAAGATATACTCTTCATATGAATCATAATCCATGGGGTAATGATTTATTGATGTGAACACGTTCATGAAGCACCTTGAAAAATTGAAAAAAATAAATTAAGCGTTACCTTTGCGAGCGATCCGGATGCAGTTTATTCTGGTCTCCTGTGGGTAAAAGAAAAAGGCTGAGTTTATTCAATTGTCTCGGTACCATGAAGAAACAATGATTAGCAGGAAGAAGAAAAAAAAACAACGACAGTGCAAGGTAATTATGAGTCAGTCTGCTTCAACCTTGTCTGAAAGCTGCACCACAGCTGTGTGTTGCAAAGTCACCCCGACCTCTGCTATTTGGAGGAAATAATTGAATTTTTCCAAGCGGATGACATCTCCTTGTGATATGAGAGACCTCTGCTCCCCCTCCGCCATGTGAGGTCCCTCACCCTGGGTCCGCTGATTGGCTCCATCTTCCCCCCCAAAAAACAGCCACCTCTACACCCGGAGATAGAGGGGCATGTTACCAAATTAAGATTTAAGGAAGTTAAATCAGCCTTTATGGGCAATTATGCTAAACTGTGCTCTGAGATTGGAGTCAAAAACCTTTCACCTAAAACGGTTGCCGAATTAGATTTTTTAATTGGAAATCTGTTTAAAGTGGATTCTCATCTCCTCTCATCTCTTACATTAGACCGATAAGTCAAAATTTACACCCACGCAGGGGTTATTAAAGCAGCGGCAGGTAGTAGGTTATGAGTCATCCTGTCCTTTGTCGAGGTTGGGCTTTTGGCCTTTTGGGAATCGTCACCGGTGCTCTTCGAAGCAGTGGTTTAATGCGACTGAGCCTCCAATCTGGTTTAAGAAGCGGAATATATTGAAGAATCCCAATCCTTGGGGTAGACTTGGATAGCAGTTTATCGAATTTGATTCCTTTGGATCTGCTTATCAAATCTGAATCCTTTCTATTCCCTCGCAGAATCCACTGAGGTTCAGCTTTCAACGTTTGTAAGTGAATAAAGTTACACGTAGCAAAAATCTAAGATTTAGTTGAGATATGTAATAATGTTTCGTGGTCTGCCCGTACATAAACCCTACCGATTTGAGAGGTAGCATAGTTAAGGTTCCCAATCTTATTCTAAAACCTGACAATAATATCTTATGTAATGATTAATTGAACCCTGCACACATTATTTTTCATTCTCAGCCGTCCCTTATGAAGAACAAGTGAGGTGACTGGCCTAAAATAACAATATGATGTGCATGATAGTTTAAAAGCAACATTCAAAGCAACACAATTTGATTTATTTGGCCACTTTGGGACAGCGGAACAAGCTGACAACACAGCATGTTAGCAATCTGTCGGCTATTTACACATCCAGCAGATACGAACATTAACATCAATTTGCAGGCCGTGTCTGTCCACCTGAAAAAAGTCAGTATTCACTCTCCTAGCTCTGTTTTGGGTCTCCACCAACTCCTCCGATAACAATTTGTCTCTCCAGCTGATAAATGCTCAGTAATGTTCCCAGCTACGTAGCTACCAACTTTCTGCTATTTTGTGCAGGGCAGCTACAGTGATGAGTAATGAGTCTAAAAGACTCAAACCCAAACGCTTCGTAGAGCTGGCTGGAGCTGCAGAGTCCGCTGATAATTCTCTGTGGGTTTGTCGCTACGAGCGAAACCTTTCATTGTACCTTGAGTCCAGACACTGACTTGTAGAAAGCACCGTCTTCCAAACAACATTTTGGTGTTTTAGCAAGCGACCTAGACCCAGAATTAACTTTTGGTGGCTGTTATTAAGCAAATCCCACCGACCCCAGCCGTGTGGTCATTAATAAATGATCGGTTGGTTGATTGGTATAGCTGATATGAACTGCGTAAATCAGCGTAAATTCTTTCAGGAAGACTTCTAAACTTCATCCACCTCTCTCTCTCTCTTCTTAAACTGATCAGCTGTTTCGAAGCATTCACTTTTCAGTTAAGCCAACCAGAATTGGCCATGAATTTCAGAGCCAATCACAGCATGGCATCCCTGCTTTAATTCTGTTCTTCTCTCTGCTGCTGTCAGTTGTCATTTCAGGCAAAGCGTGAAACCCCTAACTAATCTCCAAAGACTCTGTACATTTCATATTATGCATATGTACAAATAAACCTTTGCATATTTGTATATTTGTTTTTGTCCATACTCTTTGCTAATAAAAAAAAGACAAGGACAGATAAAAGATGCAATACAATCTGTTAGCTCAACAAATCTGGGTATTATGCCAGTTGTTATGACTGTGGTCATATTTTGTGTGTGTGTCTTTTCTTTTGTTCCATTTTGTATGCAAATAGGTGTGTGCCATAGCCCGGAGGTTATTGGTGGAGAAGTTCAGGCCCGTCCCAGTGATTGGCTGCAGCTGAGGATACTACCCTCATATAAGGAGCCAAGATGGCGGCCGTCGGTGGGCAGCAGGCATTCCTCATCCTCCTAATCTCCCAACCGGCCACACTTTTTGTACCTTTGGTTTAGATTAGATATAGTTTTTCATTTGTTAAGTAAGGGTGGACCTCCAGGTGTGTTGATCTTGTTTTCTCCTGTTTTTGTTAGTTAGGGAGGTAAGTCTTTTGTCATTTGTTTTTGATCTTTTGTTTGTTAGGTTAGTTTCTTATCTCCCAGTTAGAATTGTTTTATTTGTTATTTTGGTAGCTCACCCTGAGGTCTAATCATATCTCTATTTTGTGTAAATATAATTTCTCTTTGTAAAATAAATAAGTTTGTTGTCATTTAAACGAATACTTGTTTGTGTCTACTTGGGAGACGGGGAAGATGGGGCCTTTCCATGTTGCGTCCTAGGCATCCCTAGACCAGATCAGAACCCAACTTAACCCAATACAGGTCAGTATATCCAGTAAGTTAAACACTGGGATGAGCGACTGGTAATCCCAGATGATGAGTAATGATAAATGCAATAGAGGGTTGAAAATGAAATATCAACGCGCGGCTATTTTCCTTTTTAGTCTAGACGTCAACTCTTACAGACATGATAGGGAGAAAATATAGTTAGAAAAGTGTGTGTTCTTTCCTGCTGGTGTGTTTCAAAAGAAACTGGCAGCCCCAAACTCGCTTCTTTCAAGCCCCATTGAAGGCCAAAGCAATTACGGTTTCAATTCAAAGGCGGCCCATAGTAAGCCTCGTTCATCTCATTTATCCAGGGTAATTGTCAAAATAATATTATTTATCCCCGTGGGTGGCCCATCTCTCGACCATAGTAGAGCGTAGATTAAAAAACAGATTGGAGCTGACAATGTTTGCAGGACAAAAAATAGACAATTATCAACATGAATTATAATATTCAGTTTGTTGTGTTAGCTCAGAGCTGCTGTGTCAACAGAGCTTTTAATTTGGTTTTAAGGGAGAATCATCACAAATGGTGGTCCATGAGGGGTAACGCTCCCCACGCTGGTGTCAGATTTCGGTCAGATGCAGTGCGTCGGCCCTGACGTGGACCAGAGGCCGCCCGGGCTCTTCCCTGGCTCTGGAGGCCCAGCTTGCAGCCCCCAGAGGACACTGGCTGCATCTGCTCAAGATTCAGATACTGATATCTAGATTAGAAGCTGCAGCCAGGCAGGCGCACATGAGCTCCATGTGGGCCTTATGATTCTGTGCCACGGAATGTAGGTATAATAAAACCTGGATACAGAGTTCCAGGCGGAGCCCTGTTCATGCCTATGAGAGTTGCTCAGTAGCACGTGAAACCAAAAAAGTTAAACTTCCTCGTATAAAATTACCCGGATGATCAGCGCTGCTTCCACATTATGGGGCTCATAGAGCAGGCGCGCCAAAAACCTCCGCCGGCCGAGCCGGCTACTTCCAGCTTAACGCTCCGCTAACATGAATGGGGATTAAATTATTTAATTGTGCGTCTCTTCTAGACTTTCCAAATGTTATCGGACCGAATGGATCAAATTCTGATAGTGACACGAGTCAAAAATGTATGTAAATTGCATCACGTGACGGACACAGAAGTTGTAATTTCACAGTTTGGCCGTTATGTCAAATTGGCTTTAAAGGCCGGTGCACTTCCTGGGGGCCTGTGCTGTGCACACTGGCCAGCACATTTCTTATTCATGCTTCCGTTACGTATTCAAATGCCCAAGAGTTCTTTTTCAGATCGTTTTTAAGCCTCGGAGGCAGCGTTTGATTTTTCTCCGCTGAAAAAAAAAAAAAGATTTTCAAAGAGCTTGACTGTGAGGGAATCTGACAACTGGACGAAAACTGCATGAATACACATTGTAATTATCTTGTCAAAGCTGTTATGATGCATTCAGATTTTTTTTTAACGAATTTCATTGAGAAATAATGCAACATTAACAAGTCCATGATTTACCAGTGGGAAACAATCAAACCCAAAGCCATCCTAAAACTGCAGAAACTTCCATCACCTCATTTGGTAACAAATAAAGCCTTGTCTACGCAGGGGACTGCTTCCTCTCTCGTAGCGCCTCCAGCATACAGCCTTCTGACTTCCTCGACACAAATCTAAATTGACTGTGGAGGTTGCTCGAACATAAAAGCCGCGTGTCGGAGCTCCAGAAACAAGAGCCCCTGTCAGGCATCTTAATGCTTCTTACCCCTCTGAAGTTGCTGGTGGCCTGAAAGAAGATGAGGTAGTTTTTGGTGGGGTCTAAAGGGCTGTTCCAGTAGCCGTTGTAGGTGTGGTTGTCGCCCACGGTGAAGGGCGTGGCCTCGGGCAGACTGCTAGGGGCCAGCTCTGCCGTGTAGTAATGCGGGGCCCCTTTGGCCTGCGCCTCGCCGTGGGAGTTGGCTGTGGGGAAACAGTCGACGGAGCCCAGCTCCCTCCTCCTCACCCTCCGGGAAGCGTCCTCCTCCACCACCACCACCTGGTAGGCACTGCAGCACGACAGGGTGGAGCACATCAATAGTAAAAAATACCCTATTACAAGTAAAAGTCCTGCAATGAAAATGTCACTTAAAGTAAAAAAAGTAAGTAAAAGTGCTAAAAAAATCCTCCCATTTTAGAAACTGGAAACAATCCAAACAGTTGTGTGTTTAATGGTCTACTCATTTCAGCTGGACTTGTAGGCCGCTATATTGTAGGCTAGTTTCATTTACAATAAAACATCGGATTTTTATAAACTACATGCGTTTTGTGCGCAAACATCTTAATTTGTGCAGTAACTAGTAACTAAAGCTGTAACAGATGAATGTAGTGGAGTAAAAAGTACAATATTTCTCTCTGAAATGTAGCGGAGTAGAAGTAGAAAGTGGCATGAAAAGAAAAGACTCAAGTAAAGTACAAGTACCTCAACATTTGTACTTAAGTACAGCACTTGAGTAAATGTACTTGAGCACGTGGTTACATTCCACCACTGCAAAGGACTATTGGAGATAAACAACTACTATGCAGTCATATAAATATATACACTGACAAAGCAATCTCTATGGTTCATTATATGACAGGAAGCCAGTCTGTAAACTGTGATGGATGTTTACAGCACACACTAAGTTTACCGTGTGTCTTTAAATAAGTTTGGCTAACCTGAGGCTTTATTTTCTCGTGTTTCTCTCCCCCCGTCACTTTTTTTTTATTTTTTTTTTTTTAAGCAGTGTCATTATATGTCCAGATCTTAGCAATTCACTTGGTATACTATTATCATGAATGACAGCCAAATGTGCCCATTCTTCTAAAAGGGAGAGTACAAAATGATGCTTTGTATTTATGGAAGCAACTACAATTATTATTCTTTTAAGAAGAAAAAAAGCTGAAGAGAATAAAAAAACATAATCACAGTTGGTACAGTTCTGATTCCACTTGATGCAAAATACCAAAACAAATAACAAAAGCTTTGGAAAACATGGAAAATACTTGTAAAAAACAAAACAAAAAAAAACATTCTAATTATATATGTAAATTACAACACACTGTTTATGCTATCTAAATATACAATATGCATGTTCATGTTCTGTCATATGTAAGGCAATGTAAGGCATGCAGCTTTATTTTAGCACATTGCAGCTAAAAGGCAATTCAAAGTGCTTCACATAAAGAGCAGTTAACTACTATGACGTGTACTACTAAGACACCAAACATAAAAATGCAAATATATAATATAATATTTTTTTAAATTCAACCCTGCTCTGTTTGTCTTTGGCAGAGCCTGGCATGCCTCACAGCCCTGTGCTTCCGTTATTTTTCTCAAGCCTGAAACCGGTCTGAAATTGGGGTGTGGCGCTCGTTAGTGACACAGCTGTCAACCGGTCAAACATGTGATTGGTTGGCATGTGCTGTCATTCCAGCACATGGCTAACACGCTAACAACGCTGACATGGTAAAGGTCTCGGGACAGACAGAGCTATATTTAGCTTCTCTCCTTGTTTTTGGTCGTTGATTCGATACTAGCTCAGGCAGCACAGAGAGACAACACCTCACTGTATTAAAGGAACAGATAGAATCAATTTGAAACATATGCATGCTGTACAAAAAGTTAACAGAAAACCTCTCCGGTTCTTCCAACATTGTACTTAAAATGGCATCTGCTATGCTGCAAGTCGTCGGGGTGCTACAAGAGAGCTCTTTCTTTGACTGCAGCTATAAATATCAGAGTGTGGAAGAGTGCTGAATGAATGCTGGTGTAGGAGTGAGCAGTGTGTTAGAAGTACCTGACTGGAGCCCCTCTGGCCAGCGCAGGGCGCAGCAGCACAGTGATGGTGCTCTCCGACTCACTCAGCGGAGACGGGATGTCTTCATAGTCAAACACCGGGGCTGAGGGGATACATACAGAACCAGAAACCAAAACAAGTTGAAATACTGTGGAAGAAATCAATTCATTATTCAGTCCCTCCAGAAAAACGTGATTATGCGATCGCATAATTCAATGCATAATCAGCCAATGTCCGCATATATATGAGGGGTACGCATTTTTTCAAATATGCCGCGCTTTCGCCGCATAAATTGCTGATTTCCGCCCAAAATAAGCGGGTCATGCATGATTTCATAATCCCCGCATTTTCGTTGCAAAAAAGTCACATATATCATTATACCATTTTTTCCCGGTGGCCATGGGAATGTTATAAAGTGACGTAATTACGCAACATGAACATCACTGAAAGGCAGGGTGTTGGGGGAATATTTTTTTTTTTGTCTTTTTCATAAAAATTTTTGCAAGTTCCCGCAATGTTTGCAAGTTCCCGCAATTTCATCGCATAAAATTGCATAAATATCCCGAATATTCCATCGCATTTTTTAAGAAAACGTGCCGCATAATCAAGGATTTTTGCACTCAACAATCACAAAAAAACTCAGCATTTTCCTGGAAGGACTGATTATTGGGCAGTAACGTGTTACTAAGTAATAAGTAAACAGTTTTTAAGGCGTAATAAGAAAAAAGTAACGTATTACACTTCCTGAGGGCCTTGCTCAACACTGTTCCTTGAGTTTAAAGTAGCACGTAGCTGCACTTGTGCTTGGATATTTTAATAATCTTTCCACCGATATATGAAATAGTAGTGTGCCATCTTTATTCATTACCCGCACATGTCTCCTGTGTGCTGCAGTACGTAGAGGCCTCCCACACTGTGCCATTGACTGATGATGACTAGAAACGGCAGCCAACTACAGAGAAAACAAGAGGCCCTTATAATATAATTAGGACAGATCTCAAAGCTGCACAACCTCAGCACAGCTCTGGGGACAATGAGGTTGAGTGTTCCCATCGTTTACTACAGGGAGTGAATTAACTGGAGTATGTAGCGAAGCAAATAGCTATCCTGGTACAACAGATAAGCTCGAAAACAAAAAGGCTCCAAAATGGAATTGGAAATGTTTCTGCTACGGAGGCAGGGCATTAATGCTTGTTGTAAAAAGCTACTTGTGTAACCTGTCATCCAGAAAACACACACACACACACTCACGCCTGCACACAGCAGCTGAGGTCTGCATTATACATGGCGGTGTCGAGGAGGGTTTGAGCCAGCGGATGTTAGGTGCTTGAATCCAGCATGAATTATGAAAAGACTAATAGTGAGACATTACGCATTCTTGTTTGCTTTCAAAATCGGTGCAGGATCTGGCTCCCCAATGGGCTTTCCTGACGGCTGAGCCGGGAGAGAGCATGTGATACTGAACGTTGAATCGGTTACCTTGACGGCTGTCGGCTAGGGCTGGGCCATATGGAGAAAATCAGACATCACAATATTTTTGGCCAAATGCATTGATGTCGATATTGCGGCGATATTGTAGGGTTGACAACTGGTGCTTTCACAAAATAATTACACAATTAGATTTTAGATAAATAATCATCAGTAATGTACATATAATGACTTAGTTAGTTAAAGGTCCAATGTGTGGGAATTTCTCCCATCTAGCGTTGAGATCATATATCGCAATCAACTCTCTCGCGCCACGCAGTTCAAAGTATGTATGACAGCTACAGTAGCTACGGTAGCTTATCAATATCCTTTTTCTTTTTCTGGGCGAAGAAGAAGACTCCCGTTCCTGAAATTTGGATTTTGAATATGTGTGGTCCTCCATGTTTTCCTTCTTCAAACTTGCCGGGGCCGGGACGCTACGATACCCATTAGCAGCATTAGCAGCACCTGGGAGTTTATCATGTGAAAAGGCGGAGCAGTATGTCCTGGATGTCCCTTACTGGCTAACGTATTTCAAGATGGTGCATGAATATGGAGCGTCTACCCCAGTTCATGTGAAGGCAAATGTAACATTTCAAGCCAAAAGGAATACTTGGAATTGATGGTGGTGGTAAATATTCATGAAAAAGGACAAGTTTGTGAACGGGCAACACAGATTTTGATAATGAACAACTAAAGACGTTACACACTGGACCTTTAAAGGCAAATAACAGAACAGCTACAACAGTCTGGTAAAAATGACATCATTTTACTGTAATGCAGCCTTTAAAGCCAGGAAAAGACAACACTCGTGTCATATTACAATATCCAAAATTTAAGACGATATATAGTCTCACTCCCCAACTTTTACCACTGTTAGGTCCAAACTGATCTTTTCTGAATGGATTCCTTGAAAACTCCTAATCATCCACACACTAGACATAATCCATGTATTTTTCTTATGGGAAAACATCCCAACAGCACATGATGTTCCATCAGAGAAAACGCAATCAGTGACACAGACGCTCGCAGACATTTGTAGATGAGAGCGGTTTTCCCATTCCCTAGAGACACATTTTCCAGACCGATCTCGAGATCCACGCCGACACCCTTTCCACTCACAAACAGGGCTTCTTTCATTTCGGAGCTGCTGCGTCGCCTTGGAATGGTAAACACAGACTCGGTTTAGCGCCGATGTTGGCTGAACAAAGCTGTTTTCACCCAAACCATTCAAGCTGAAGATTTGTGGTTTACTATAATACAGGTCTGCTCTCAGTTCATCAAACAAAGGCACTGCACGCCAGAAAGCTGTGTGGCTCAGGGAAAATGACAATAATTTGTATAATTTGAACGAATGTGTGTCATTTAATCAAAAGCTCTTTACAAGAAGAACATTACAAGTCATTACTTATACTTCTTTGCGATTGTCTGCAAAAGCTTAAAAAATAAAAATAAAAAAATCCCTTCTTTTTGGGAATAATACTGTTTTTTTTCCCTTTAAAGTGGAGCTCCCATGATGCCTTAGCTGGCATTATTTGCATGCATTATCAGCATTTAAGTGCATTGTGTCGTTATTGCCGTTTACCATTCAAGACCATACTTTGCTCTTACTCTCTCAATCACACACACACACACACACACACACACACACACACACACACACACACACACACACACACACACACACACACACACACACACACACTAGTGATAGACTGCAATATAAATGCATATCGGTTCCAAGTATCGGTTATCGGTTAAATTAACTAATAATCTGTATCTGTCTTGAAAAAACTGTATCAGTCGATCCCTAACGCACGCACACACACACACACACACACACACACACACACACACACACACACACACACACACACACACACACACACACACACACACACACACACACACACACACACAAGTGATAGACAGCAATATAAATGCATATCGGTTCCAAGTATCGGTTATCGGTTAAATTAACTAATAATCTGTATCTGTCTTGAAAAAACTGTATCAGTCGATCCCTAACGCGCACACACACACACAAAATGGTACAGCAGTCAGCAGAAGGCCTCACCAGAGATGTTGGTGGTGATCTCGGTGAGTGCCGTCTGGCCGAACCCCTTGGCGGTCCGGGCCCGGACTGACACCAGGTAGGTGGTTCCAGGATGCAGGCCAGAGAACATGTGGTAGGTCTCGTTCCTCAGCTTGGACACTGTGCGACGAGGACCTGGCACGTTAATGCCTGGGTCTGATGACTCGATACTCTGGTAGCTGATCTGGAAATTGGGGGGGGGGCGAGAAAACCAGAGTTTACAGCCATGCCAGGAGCTCTGGGAGGGTTTCCTTTGACACAACGGTGCTCTGTGCTAACGCTAACATGTCAATGTAACACAGGTATAAGGTTTACCATGTTCACTATCATAGTTTAGCGCGTTAGCATGATAACATATGTATACAGTTGAGGCTGATGGGAATGTCATTCCTTTAGCAGGTATAAGGTTATGAAACAAAGTACGAGACATATTTAAGTTATGACCGGATGATGCTGCTTGATGAAAATCTAAAGCCTAGTTCAGACCAAAGATTTGTGACGAGACAAAACCGTTTTAGAACGTCGCAGGGAAAAGTTGCAGTGGTCTGAACCGGCCCGTATAAGCTTAGAACAAAGCAGCGAATCCGAGAAATAAAACTTTGTTTTTACCGTTTAATCGCTTCGCAACTGTAAGCATTTCACCATCATTATCCTTATTCATATTTTAAGACGCTACAAATGATTTATCCAGCTGCAAAAAAGACTAAACAGTGTTTAACTGTGTGTCAATCACTGCTCATGCATTTTACCCTCTAGCAGAAATGGGGGGAGGGACTGAGAAGTTGTCGATGTTCAAATTCTTCACAGTCCTGGATCTTCACAATCCTCCTTACAGCACATTTAAGAATATTGTGATATCCGATTTTATCGTGATATCTGATTTTCTCCATATCGCCCAGTGAATATTTGATCTGAACTGGGCTTAATTCAGAACTAAAGTGGTGGACCGATTGACCAACAACCGCTCGACCAACATCGCCAACCCTGTAGCGCTGATAAAAACGCCCATTATGAGCTCTAGAGTGTATGGAAATGATCCAACTTTCAAAAGTGTCAAAGTTAAGAGTTTTGGCTTTCATCTAGGCATATGTTCAAATTAGGTCAGAGTAAGTATGCCCCAACTTGTACCACTATTAGGTCCAAACAAATCTTACTGTACAAAGCCTGTAAGCTATCTGCACTATGCTTCCCACAGCCTACAGCCTATTATTCACACTAGCTGAAAGATTGAATTTAGATGGAATTTTATTTAAAGGCTCTCTCACGAGAAATGCCTCTCAATTAATCTTAAGATGTCGTCTCACAGCGCAGATCGAATAAATCTTTTGCTGCACTTAGCCACTGATAATCAGACTTGGCTAGATTCTTTGTCATATCCTCGTTCTACAGTACTGCTGACCTGGTTTCACAGTTTTCTGGATTAGCTGATAAAGCAAACACTATGATTGCTCTCGCCTTGTTTAGTATTTTAACTGTTCTTTGCTCAATACAGTAACTCAGCCATTTACACTGTTGACAAAGTCCCCTTGTGGAAAAAAAAACTAAACCAAACTCACATACAATTGACAGTTCAACATAGTGAAATCCAATTGATGCATACAACCCATGCTAAGTACTAGGAGCAGTGGACATTGCATACACAATAATCCAGGGAGTGCAGTGTTTTGCACCAGCAATCTTGTGCTTGAGGGGCGACCACTCTACCTCTGAGCCAAAGCCACCATTAAAATAGATGGGGCCCGACCTATATATCAGCACGGCTGATATATGCTGATGGACCAATATTAGCTTATCACAGATACATTTCCCTGGGGTATATGATACTTGAGGCAAATCTTCAAAGTCACAAACATGGTAAACATATATATTTTTCAATCTTTAATGTCTTACATCTCTGAATGGACATACATTTGTCTGATCAGCTTAGAAACACAATGGAGCCATACCCCAAAAAAACTGTAAACACCCTACTCCAAATGTAGTGAAGCATAACATTTCAATTACATTGAGTATTTGTCATTGTTACTTTTTTAGGTTTTGTCCAAGCAGACAAAAGGGTTCATTGGAGTCAATGGAAATGCTCAGTGAGTATACGTAGGCCATTACATTCAGACAACGGAAAAGGTAAAAGTTGCTGTTGTGATATGTTTGCATTCCTGTTTGCTGTGAGATTTGGACTGGGAAATAGTTCAAACAAATAAGCTAAGCTTTGTGCCAACGATGTGCACTTTGTCAAGGTTGTGTGAGGGCCCACCAGGTGCCGTCCCATATGTGGTAACAATCCCCCCCTGAAAACAAACAGATATGGTGATATTTTGTTAGCAGAGATGTGTGACTCTCCAACACGGACAATGGTATCGACCTCAAGAAGAAATCTAATCTTGTACATTCAGAGCAGTAGTATTTGGAGGTTAGGGATGAGGGCAGCTCATCTGTATGCGGAGCAACGTTACAGCACTACTCAACTCCCTGCCTAGTCCATTACTTTCCAAGCGTCTTGTGCTTGTGAATGAAAACTAGTTTCTCTCCCCATCAGGCGACCATAGTGGGCCTTCACATCTACTAACGGGGGTGAAAAAGCTCCAAAGCCCATACTACAAAGGTCTACGGTTGATATGGGGCCATCAATAATTAATTAGAAACATTTAAAGTTGCCCCCTTGTTGAGGCATCTCTTAGGCAAGTAAGCAATTAGAGGGGTTGTCCCCCATGTAATTACAGCCTGAAGTCTGTGCTTCAGCTTCCTTACCATATGAACATGTACAGTAAATCCCATGAACTGTGAAAAGTGGGTCCTACCCACTCCAGTGGCTCAGGCTCATGTTTGCTACCAGCGTTCGGGCAACAACCAGAAAAAAAACAAGCCTGGGGGGAAATGAAAGAGGGGGGGCAGTACAGTCTTTATAGGGAGCAGAGGACATTTCCCTGATCGGAGTCATTATTCTGACGGAGGATGAATTAAATAGATATTGGTAAGGGGAAAACAACATCCTACACCTGGAGATGATTATGGTGCGTTCCAATTGTACTCGGAAGTCGAACATTTCTGAGTTGGAAACGCACCCACTGAAGACGGATTTCTGACTTGGGAAGTCGGTTAACCTCACTGTACCCTGAGCAAGTCAACTCTGAAATACAACATGGCTGCTCTGTGCATCAAAAGCCATGCAAGTTGTAGTTATGCCTGGGCCATATTGAGAAAATCAAATATCACGATATTTTTGACCAAATACCTCGATATCAATACCGCAACGATATTGTAGTTTTGACTATATTCACAAAATATTTACACAATGAGATTTTTGATAAATAATCATCAGTAATGTGGATATAATGACTAAGTGGGTAAAGGCAAATAATAGAACAGTTATAACAGTCTGGTAAGTTCAGAAAATGACATCACTTTACTGTAATGCAGCCTTTAAAACCAGGAAAAGACAACAGCCATATCACGATATTACTATATCCAAAATCTAAGACGATGTATAGTCTCATATCATGATAACTATATAATATCAATATATTGCCCAGCTGTAGTTGTAGTAATACAGTTTATTAGCACTCTGTCTCTTCTGTGTCTCATTAAATCAGTCGTACACACAGTACTGTCCAATGTCTATCTGTGGACATGTTACGCTGTTTGTATGCACAAAAAACAGCCTAATGCGTTGTTATCAACTGGTATTGCTAACAATGGCTAACCTAGATAGAGCAGTGAAATCAGACTTGTTATAATGGAATGTGGTCAACTCGGGTGGAACGTCATTCCCAGCTCCGACTTCCGAGGTAAATGGAATGTGTGATGAGAAGGTTCCAGTATGGTTGTGGATTGTGGATTTTTGTGCATGACTAAGGCTACATTCACATTGCTACGTTCTGGATTAAAAAACTAATATCTTCTGCTACATTTCCCCCTCTCATTCCCACTACTCTGGTGTTTTCCCCCCTCTCATTCCCACTACTTCAGAGCTCATAAACCGGAGACATTAGAAAACACGTCTGACCCCGTTTTGGTTTGGAATCTGCGGGGTTGTGTTGCATTCTCAACGGCCGCAAACGGAGACCTTTGGCGACACAGACACTGACGCCAACGTTTCTCCGCCTGATTGGGTCATGGCGTCTTGTTTTCTGAGACTAAGCTACTAACGTTACCATGGCAACTACCAGCAACAGGCAGAGTACAAATGCTGCTTTCCTGTTTATGCCCAGTATACGAGAATGTTGATGAGATATTTTTTGATTGTTTGGGCGAGTTAGTTTAAACGGAGATTAGTTCTTCTACTTGAGCTAAGAACAGTGAGCGCTTTTGGCTCAAAACTCTGCTTAAAAACCCAAACCTAGCAATGTAAGTGTGTGATGAGAAGGTTGCAGTATCGTTGTGGATTTTTGTTGTGCATGACTAACAAGGGATCCTACCTCGTACTGCGTGAGGAGACCGTTGGGCTCTACGGGCTCCTCCCACTTGAGGAAGATCATGTCATCGAGCGGGGTGAAGGTCAGGGACTCTGGAGCGATGCCGCCAGGAACTACAGGAGGAGAGAAAAACAACCTTCTCTGAAACAAACACTCCGCCCGGGTTCTCAAGTTAATGGAATCCTGTGCAGGCATACCAGGGGGCAAAAACACCTTTGACAGAGTGAGAAAGGCACAGGGCCAGAGAGGGATGGAAGAGGGTGAATAAAAAAGGGGATAGAGAGACAGAGCAGGAGGGAGGTGATGAAAAGAAACGGAGGACTGGCTTGCCCGCAGCCCTCAGGATGAATTGAGATTCTGGCTCCTACTGTCTGATAACAGAGCACCGTGTCTTGGAGGATGACTGTGGATTTTTCTTCTTTAGCACCTTACTGACAGAGAAACAGCAAAGTAATCCAACCTGTGAACTGGCTGAGTAACTCTCTGCGCTTTTTCCCCCGCTTAATGAGATGCATCTCCCTAAAAGGACCTCGCCCACTTTTTGGGTGGAAAGTGCCGGGCAGTTTACTAATTTCTTAGGATAAATAACCATTCGCAGTGGTTCTGGTGCGCTGTGGTTACCACTCTGTGATAACAGCCTTTTAGCCTCAACATGTCACAGAATGAGAATTAAGAGAGCTCTCAAGCTGAGAGAAAATAATAGGTTACTAAGTCTGATAGTGTTGTGCAGGGAAGTGATGAAACAGTGTCCTACCTGAAAGGATTCCAGAATAAACCTGGCTACATCCATTTCTAGTGAATCCTATTTCCATTTTTAAAATGTAGGGACATTTAGGAAGATACAGGAAATGAAAGCTCAAGCAAAATAACACCATGAATAAAGCGTGGCAGTCTAATACAGTGTGCAAAAATACCTGCACAATGTTGCTTTTTGGTTAAAGAAGCGAAATTATGCAATTCCATACTCACTCTTGTAAGAAAGCAGCATGATGTAATATGTTATATCCAAGTTAGATTTTAGATTTAAAAAGTAATTTTCTGGTTATTACAACTTTAATTTCAAGAGTTTAGGCCGTATTAGTCACGATATCAATGTTCGCAATTGTATTCGTCAAGTTACAAAAAAATATACTAGTCAATCATCTCTGATTATTTATATCCAGATTAGTCCTGATTCTTTTTCAGTGTTTACCTCTTTATTAATAATACTTAAGGATGTTTTTTTTCTCAAACTTTCATTGTTGCATATTTAGTCATGACTATTGAAGTTACAAAGGAATCCGATTTGAAACAAAGTTTTTAGGGGCTTCACAACTACATTTTGACACAGGGCCCCTCTAAAAAAACAGTGTCAAGATTTTCATCAAAAATGGGGGACTTTTCAATCAATTCTAGTAAAAAAAAAAAAAAAAAAAAAGAGATGATGCTGTGCACATCCATGTAGTTGCTGGTGTAGGACAAAGAAGTAAATGTTCAAAGAAGGTAAAGTCCGAACAAAAGCTTAATGCTCCGGAACAATAATTTAACCCTTGCGTTGTTCTCCGTCTGTTTTGCCACTTAACTACTATAAAGTATTAAGTATAAATTATCTCCTGATTATGTTAGCAAACTTCATTCCAACTTATAAACTCTAGTTTTACACTTCTTTTTGGAATTCATGGTCAATAATTGTCATTTTTATGAAATTATACCTAATTCCTGAGTTTAAATAAAAGGAGAAAATATGAATTATTTTGACTAATAGTTAAGATCAGATGATGTTGAGTGGATAATCACAGACTGGTATGTATGTGTCGCACGTTTAGTCAGGATGCTGTTTTAAAAACCATTTAACCAAATTTCTGATACAAAAACTTTGAAAAGGGGTCAAATTTGACCCGAGGAAAACAGGAGGGTTAATAGTACAAAGTAAGCCCAGTCCAGACCAAAGATTCATGACGAGAAGAGTAGAGCTGCAAAGATTAATTGATTAGTTGTCAACTCTTAAATTAATCGCCTACAATTTTGATAATGGATTAGTCGGTTTGAGTAATTTTTTAAGACAAAAGTAAAAATTCTCTGACTGCAGCTTCTTAAATGTGAATATTGTTCTAGTTTCTTCTCTCCTCTGTGACAGTAAACTGAAGATCTTTGAGTTGTGGAACAAAACGAGACATTTGAGGACGTCATCTTGGGCTTTTGGGAAACACTGTTCCTAAGTTTTCTGACATTTTACAGACCAAACAACTAATCCAATAATCGAGAAAATAATCAACAGATTAATCGACAATGAAAATAATCGTTAGTTGCAGCCCTAGAGACGAGCTGAAACTTGCACCTACCTACACCGCACCGCCGGGCTGCAGCGTTAGATTGGCCATTTAACATGCATCTTAAATGAAGCGACTGTTCAGTCTAAACAACATGGCGGCTTCCACGGATGAGATGAGCGTAGCTATCGCCCAAGTTTTATCCACATTAGAAAGTATTCCTTCATTGAAAGAAGATCAAAAAATGGCACTGGAGGCTTTTCTTGGAGGAAAACATGTTTTTGCTCTTCTCCCGACTGGTTTCGGCAAGAGTTTGACCTGATTGGTTGATTTGGCCCGTCTATCACCAACATAGGTGGTGATAGACAGATGGTTTATCCAATCAGCTAACCAGTATTTTCGCCCCTTCCCAAAAGTTCTCCGACGGAAAGTTCCCAGATGGATATGCCGAGCAAATGTGAAGCAATCCATCTGGCGGAGTCAGGTTAGCTTCTTGCCCCACAATCCCAGATCTCAGAAATTAAGAATTAATAATAATGCTAGAAATAATGGCCAAAATCATGATGTAAATTGTGCCTTTGTTGTTGTTAGTTATTGCTTGTACATCTTTGAGACCATTGAGACAAATTAGCTTTTATGCTACTGTACATAAAGGAAAAAGCTAAACGTCTAGTGCTTTAACGTCACTGTATGTTGTAATTCCAATGCTTCCAAAGCTCGAAAAATAAACTAGCTGTGACTTTTTATTCTTGCAAAGGCAGTAGGGAAGTCTCTATGCTTGTGTGTTAACACTGACTGAATTACTGAATGCTACTCTCTTGCATTATGGAACTTCTTTGGTTTGTCTGTTTGCCTTAGAAGCTGAAGCAAAACATCCAGCTGTATCTACGAAACAGTGACAGGCAAATCTGCTTCCAAGAAGAAGCAGAGACACAGCGCAGGCAAAGTGCCACACCGATGTTTGATTGTTGAGCCCATAGGAAACAGGCAGGAGGAACTGTCACCGGCTGTGGCTCAATTACTGTAGTTGTGAGGGTGATGGCGGCTCTCCTTGTGACAGGGGGATTGGGGACTGTCAGTATGTCAGACCGGCATTCAGTGGCTCAAAAGCAAAACTTTCCATTGGTGCTAACATTCAAAATATCAAGTAAATAGGGAGGAAAAAAATGGTGGTTTTGTTGAGACGTGCATTTTAACTGTCACTTCCTAACCACTCAAATCTAACGAGTGGAAAATACCATGCTGTATGTTATTCCATTTATGCAAATACATTTCCTCTTGCCTACAAGACTGCAATGTGTAGGTGTAGATAATTAAGTCTGTTTTTTCATATCTCCTGCACTGCTTGGCCTTTTTGAATCTTGCTGTAAAATTGAATGTAAAACAATTTGAATGCATTTGGAAGATCCAATAGAAAGGAAAATGCTCATATCATAGCCGTCATTGCCTCCCACTCTCTCCGCTGGGTCAAAAATCTCCCTGAGTGGCATTCAATTACATTGAAAAGTCTTGCTTATTCCTCACAACAATTGTTTGACCTTCTGTACTTCCACTCTGGGAATTTGCATGAGAATGTGTCTAATCTGCTGATGTAGACAGGAAAATATTAATACAGAGATAAGCAAAATCATTTTGCCATTTTGCTTCCGTCCACAGCCCGAGCTGATTAATGTTCCACTGGTCTCCGTTTATAAGGCTGATCTTCCATTTAGTTACGCTGATCCAGCTTATTTTTTGAGTCAATATTTGTGTTTTTTTTTGCTGGTACTGGATGACTAAAGGCATGGATGTGTGTAAGCAATGCACAGTTATTATCTGAGCGTGAGGGAGCATGCAAAGAATACTACAAAAAACAAGAAGTTCTGAGCTAAGAAACGATGACTCTAAAGAGCTTCAGTGCATACATAACATAACATCCTGCCCCCCCATAATGATGTTGCAGAAGATTTGCACAGATTAACTAATGCATGCCTTATTTTAACATCTTCTGTCTACCCACTGAGTCAAATAAAAACGGCCCACTCACTGTCTTCCTCCGTCTGGAAGGTAACCTCTCTGCTCTCCTTCTTGCCTTCGGGGTTGGCCAGCGCCAGCCGGACGTGGACCGAGCGGAAGGGTGGCAGGTCTCTCAGGGTGAAGTGAGAGGTGTTGCGATCCACGGACAGGCACTCTCTGACGGTGGCGTTGTTCCCTCCGCTGCCCCCTGTTGGCATGGAGTAGCGGTAGCACAGGGACAAGGAGTAGGTGTGACAGCGGGTGAGGTTGTAGCCCAGCGGCTCCCACTGAAGGCCCAGCTGCCGGGGCTGGATCTCTGCAGCTGTCAGACCTCGCAAGGCACGCATGGGCTCTGAAGAGGGACAGGAAGCAGAAATGACATCAATAAAAGTGTAAACAGTGAGCTGCTTATATTTACCAGCTTTTGCAGAGGAAACCAAAGGGGCCACAGAAGAAAATGTGTTAAACAGTGTAAAGCACGTGTGTCAAACTCAAGGCCCGTGGGCTGAATCCGGCCCCTCGCACATTTTGATCCGGCCCGCATATTAATTTAGGTTCATAATACATTTTGGCCCAACTAGTTTTTGTTGCTTTATCTGAAGTTTTTGTCACTTTTTACATTTTTTGACTTTTTTTTCTCCAATATTTTTGTGTCGCTTTTTTCTTTGATGGCTAATTTTTTTGGGCTTTACGTCGACCAAGCTGTAAGTGAGAAGACTATATGAGACATGCAATAATACAGATGTTTGACCTTGTTCAATTAAATAAAAGCATGTCAATAAAATGTACATGTCTGGCCCTTGATATGATTCTTTTTTTCCAGTGTGGCCCTTAGTGAAAATGAGTTTGACAACCCTGGTGTTAAGGAAGAAGCTCCCTGACAGCAATCAATACTCAAAACCAGAAAAACCTTTGGACAAATTGGCTATGAGATTGCAGGTAGAAAATGCAAATAGTTTTTTGGGGGGAGGGATTTTAGAGTAAAAAATGATTTTCGGCCAAGAGACATGACAGACTACACGTTGGTCCTCGACCAATAAATGCTTGCTGTCACTGGGAAGGAGACGCTAGCAACCGAAGCCTGGTTCGGACTTCGAATCGGGAATGCCTCTTGATTGCTTCCTTGTGGAACTGTTCTTGAAGCGTCCATTTGGATGGAGACCCACATGCAGACCCAGAGCATGCTGGAGGGACTACACATCCCATCCTGCCAGGGACCATCTTGGAATCCCCCTAGAGGACGTGACTGGGAAGACAGATGTCTGGCTACTTTGGTGCCGCTGGACATTTACTGAAAAGAAAATGAATGGATGTGGTTTATTGCAAGTCAGAGGGGATGAGATGCCGTTCTCTCTTGCAGCACAAGTTTGAGATTAATGCTGACAAGACAAGAGTATTTTTACCTAAAACTCCTACCCAGTACAGCTTAAAAGAGAAATATCAATGGTGAAAAGGAGACAGCAACAGTTGCAGCTGACTTTCCAAACGAGGTCACCGAGGGTTGAATCAATGAAGAAGTAAAACTGCCTGAAGAAATAGAATGCAACACAACATTTCACATTCCCATCTCTCCTCACATGAATTAGGTCCAGTAAGAGACCAGTGCACGGCCTCGGCAGAAAATCAATGTGAAGCATAATTACTGCTGTCGTGTTGAAGCTGTGATTGCGGATGTCCGTTGTCCCTGTCATGCACGTTTTCAAGCACACGGCGGGAGTTATGTCTGTCCTGTAGCCTGGCCTGGATCTTCAAGTGTACTGCTGAAAGATCAGATAAACCAAGAGGAGGGCAATGCCTTCAGCATGGCACAGACCGGCAGTGCAGAAGCGCAGACTGCTGGGGGCCAGGAGGAGAGGGCTACTAGCTACAGCCCTGCTGCTTTGCTAAACATAGATCAGAAGCTGCTGCGTGAAGGAGCGAAGCAAGCAATGTCACGGAGGAGACATCAGTTCTGAGGGGACAGAGAGACGAGACGGGGGAAGGGAACGTCCTCAGAGTCCTCGCTGATCTCAAAGATGTTTGCTCTTTCCCAAAAGGGTGGAAGAAAGTAGGGCTGGGCGATATGGAGAAAATCAAATATCACGATATTTTTGACCAAATACCTCGATGTCGATATTGCGATGATTTTGTAGGCTTGAAAATTTGTGCTTTAACAAAATATCTTCACAGTTAGATTTTTGATAAATAATCATCAGTAATGTGGATATAATGACTAAGTGGGTAAAGGCAAATAATAGAACAGCTGGAACAGTCTGGTAAGTTCAGAAAAGGACATCACTTTACTGTAATGTAGCCTTTAAAACCAGGAAAAGACTAAACTTATATATATTACGATGTCCAAAATCTAAGATGATATATAGTCTCATATCATGATATCGATATAATGTCGATACATTGCCCAGCCCTAGAAGGGAGTCGGCTGATTAGTGTCTTCACAACTGATACTGATACAAGCCAAAACGTTCCCATGGAATAGTATCAATCAATCATACAGGACAAATTTAACTTTGAAAAATTCTATCATACCCGTCATGTCAAAGGTGCATGAGAAGAACTGGCTTGATGTCACGCGTTTTTAACAATATGAGCTCTGTATAGCAGTCTAATCCTGTTTTAACCTGGTCTGCCACCAGGGGCCCGCCAACTGAATGTTCACTGTCTGCTCACGATCCCATTACTCATCATTACAGCAGCACGGCAGGAGGCTCTGTCTGTCCTGGGCTCTCCACCCGCCGGTCCTCCAGCAGTCCTACCCCCAAACTGACATTCAGCTTGATTAGCCTAATCAGAAGGATTAGCCAGAGGCAGAGGGAGGGAAGGAGGGAAAGGGAGGCCGGACAAGAGATGAGCAGAGGGGACGAGGAAGAGATGAATTGGGGAAAGAGTCCCTATGGGTCTGCACATTTCATCTCATGCTCCTCATCTTTAACAGCTGCCTCAGTGGGCTGCCACTGAGGCCTGTCCCTCCTGCCAGGAGCTATGTTGGAATTATGATGGACTATCAGTGCACACCCTCTTACTTACCACTGAAACCACATGGGGTTTCCACTACTGGCATGCATATATTCAATGAGTTTCTGCAGGTATCAAATTCCTAAAAATTTAACCTGTAAATCATGTTGATGTTCCACAGTTTTATGACAGTTTAATCTAATACCTAACAAATTAACCTGAAATGGCTTTCAAAGAAGAGTAGAGATTGGCCTCGCAAAACGAATACAATTACAACAACAAGCAGAACAGAATCTTTAAAGAGGCCCTATTATGCGTATTTGTCTGTTATCTAGTAATTGTGTACTTAATAGATGTATAAAAGTACAAAAAAAATGAAGCTTTCTCTTCCATAGACGGCACTTTTTCTCAACTGCCTGAAGTGTCTTGCCCATAGACATTATATATAACGGACCTACAGATCCTGTGTCTCTGGACGGAGACCAGCGAAGGATATTAGAAGTCACTTTTCCAGTGATGGCTGAGCGTTACTGCGCAGCCTCCAACTGAGAGAGACGACGTAGATGTGACGTGAGCAACCTGTCTGAAAGTGGGAAGTCTTCTGGTAGCTGAGCCAAAAGAATTCTCAATCATTCCAATCTTGCAGAGACAGAGAGCGTAGGTATATGTAAGGAGATAACATAGGCACAGGCTAATTATTGCTAACTAAAATGCTAGTTAACATTAGTAATTAAACTTAAACAGCTAATGTGAGTCGAAACTGCCTGTGAGCTTCTCCTGTCCAAACGGTAATTCCTTTACTATGAGACAGTAAGTCTCGTGGTTATGACACAATCGTTAGCCTATTTTTACAAAAACTTCTGCTACGGAGCCATAACGTGAGTTACAAGGTAATGGAGCCTTTTATACATTGTCGTGTATCTTTAGAACTAAACGATGGACAAATAGAGTCTTTAAACACTTCAGATGTAAAGTTATTCGCTGTCAAAGTGACGTCAAAATGAATGGCAGTCAATGGAATGCTAACTTTTGGTAGCATCAAAATGGCGCCACAGGAGGTTCGAGTTCTGAAGCGAAGCTTACCCCCTTGGTCTCGCCCCCATTACGGTTTGAAATTCCTCAATTAGTGAGGTCACTGATTGAGAAAGCCAGCCCAGTTTTTCATATGTGCTGCCTGAGCAAGCACAGCCCGCCCAGTGGCTTGTTTGAATTTGGTTGACCAATCACAACAGAGTGGGCCAGCTGACCAATCAGAGCACACTGGGCTCTTCAGGAAGGTGGGCCGAGGGCTGAGACAGAGCGTTTCAGGCAGAGGCGCTGCAGCAATGGGCAGTTTGAGAAACATAATGTCTTTTGAACATCAGAGCGTGTAAACCTATTCTAGTAGACCCCAAGAGTACAAATATTTCACTGAAAAGAAGTAAAATAGGGGCTCTTTAACCTGCAGGACAGAATATACTTTTGAAATGTAGGAGTCAACTGCAAATGCAATGAGGAAAGAGATGCATCTTGCAAACCCTCTAAACTGACACTCATCCTGCTTGTGTCTGTTTGATAAATACATCACTTGTGTTTGGTGCAGAATGCGTCAAATCTCTGCGTGACAAACCAGCACAGAAGATGCAGTAAATCTGTCCCTCTGTGTTCTGTGTCTCTGTTGTCTCGACAGAAGTAGTCACTTAAATGGGGAGAAAACCACACACTTTTGGAGAGTGTGTCCTCGAAGCCGTTCATTGCGTTGCACTTAAATAGTTACAGACACTAAAGATATTGAGGCCTTGAGATGAATGGGCTGAAAGAAATACACACGCTACCAATTTTCCTACAAACTAAACTTGAAGCCACCAAAACATACTTGAAACACGCAAATATTACATCAAAACATTACATTACATTACATGTCATTTAGCTGACGCTTTTATCCAAAGCGACTTACAATTGCTATATGTCAGAGGTTGCACGCCTCTGGAGCAACTAGGGGTTAAGTGTCTTGCTCAGGGACACATTGGTTGATGTATCGCAGTGGGAATCAAACCCGAAAGGCATGTGTCATATCCACTGCGCCATCACCACCCAAAACGTAATCAAGAGACAGGAGGCACAAATGCTAAAAAGGTGCATGAACAGTACATCTGCATTCATGCCAAGACGCTTATTTGTAGCCAGGGGCACATCAGAAATTGATCACAACACACATATCTTGTTCAGCGGCCACAACATGAAAACTTCAGGAGATGTAAAGAAGTGTTGACCCTATAGCAAATAGGTTTTCCTTCGTTATTATTTTCATTGTTAAAAAAAATGAAGAAAAACAAAATCCCAGTTCAAGCGCTTTTTACAAATTTAGATTTAGGGACAAGAAATCTCCACATTTGCCTATTTATTGATTTATTTTGGCCAAAAGCATTACAATTTTAGATGACCTTGTTTGTTAGCTTTCCCATCATCAGAAAACTACACTGTATTGTTTATTTTTGAAAAAGATATGCGTCTTTAAAAGAGGTGGTCGTCCAATATGGGTTAACTTTGAGGGTCCGGCTCCAAAAATAGTTGGCTCATTCTGGTTGTTTAAACCTAACAATCATCTCATACATGTTAACATGTCGGAAAGATTATTGTTCAAATCAAAAGGGGTGAGGGAAGAAAGTGATTGATTGATTTCGGACTGAATGCCCCGCCACACACAAAAAAAAGCATGACCACTGGGGAAAGCACAAGTGCACATCATTGGTTTAGGTGGCCACCCTCAACAATGGCCCATGGGATTGCAATCCTCTGCACCAGTAGGTATGAAATGTCAAACTCAAAGACTGTCCAAAAAAAAGAGGAGTCAATGTGCTAAAAGAAATTGCTCTCTGTGACACACTCGGAAGACAAATTCATCCAGAGTTTTGTGTCAAAGGGCCTCGGCTATAAGCTGCCTTCCTCCCGGAGGGGGGGGGGGTAAAGCTTCACATCTGAGCAATGGGAGTTGACAGGAGGTGGGCGAGACGAAGACACTGACGAGAGTGGATCAAAGTGTGTGGCAGGTGACGGGGGCGTCATGCCGTCTACTTGACAGTAGCGGCAGGGCGTCTTTTTCACCCGGATAAGCAGCAATGCGGCTAAAACACAGACGAGAGGTGGCGAGAGGAGCCTGTCTGCTGCTGCTGCTGCTGCTGCGTGACACCAGAACCTCGACACAACACCGGCTCTTGAGCAAAACTTTCTTTCACGGCGGAGTTCAGACCAGTCATTAACCCAAGGGTGTGGTGCTTCAAAACGTCAATCTTCACACACTTCTGTTGTTTTCTTCACACAACTCCCACGACCCATGTCTTGCACGTAAGTGCCTGTAGATGAAAGCGTGCCTCGGTCGGGATGAATAAAAGGATTCGGGAACCTTCCATGCCGCAATGACAACAAAACACACCTGTTGTTCTCAGCGGCTGCAGGCAAACTACAAGTTCTTAAGTGACGCGTCAAACAGTTTGATGCGGCTCCAAGCTGCAGCTCACAACTCTGGCAAATCTCAGAGCATCAGAGCAGGCACGCACTCTGAAAACAGTTGGTTTTTTTTTTTGGGATCCATGAACTGCAGGAGTAACCAGATGGTCTTCTGTTTGTTGTTCTGTACTGATATTTTGAGACCTCAGTTTGCGGCATACTGTACGCTGGTGTTGCCATAGCAATGCATCAAAAGCCACATGTCCAATTACACTTTCTATTTAGGGCTAAGAAACATCTCATTGCTGTAGAATTAGTAGTACACAGCGAGATCACTCGCGGCATTCGGTGGCCTGTGAAATCTGTCCGTTAAACCATCCAAACGTCGCCATCCATAGAACCATGACGCAAGCAAAACATGTATTCATGGTGCAAAATGCAGAATGCTATTACTCATGGATTTTGTTATTCTTTTTCTTATTCCTAGCCGGGATGGAAACGTGATACAGTTCCCTAAAGGCTTTTGGGTGATGCAAATGTTGCCACGGAGTCAGTGAGTTGCCTATAGGTTTGTATATTTTGGCATATCTTCCCCCATTAAAACTCACGCAGCACAAGCTATTAGCAGTTCCTGGTTGCACTGTAACCAATGCTTGATCCGACCAAAGATCTATAATCTATAGCTAAAGATTTATTTCATAATTCATGAATATTTTCTTTTACTAACATTAGACATTTACATAGCTAAAACCCATATTTAGCTAGCTTGGATGGCAGCTGAACTTAGCCCCGCCCAAAACATTTGAGGTTGTGTAGTTCGGTTTGGACATGAGCCGTTGTGGAGCAACTATGCTCAAACCAGAGCAGTTTGGACCAATCAAATTATCAGGGCGGGCTTTATACGATGATGGACGGATGATCAACAGTAACGTAATCAACCACGTCACCACGTCCTAAACGGAGAGCTTGTTGGTACATGCACTTTTACTATTACTCTCAAAAATGATGATCGTGTTGGTAAGTACTCCGTGTATCCTTAAATTATTTTTACAACACCGGCAAAGATCGTTTACACTCATCTTCTTCTTCTAGTTCTTCCAGCGTGCGTGCAGTTGAGTTCTGTTGACAACAATGCGTCGCTCAACACACGTCACATACTCCGTTGCTCTGACTGGTTGTAGGTCGATCCAATTGAGTGCAGGGGCATTTTCTCTCCTAGTTCGGTTGAAACACGCCCCATAATCACAGACCAATGGAGCAGTATCAGACTCGTATTCGGTAAATGTGTTTTGTTATGGCGTTCGCAAACGTTAGTTGACGTTGGCTTATCTGTGTTGCCAGATCTGGCGAGAGTTTGGTCCTGGGACAGAAACGGGTCTCAAACAAAAATTTGTCCATCTGAAAAATGCCATTTTAGTGTCAGTGTGTTCATGAGATATGCGGCTTTGACAAACTGGTCCAATATTTGCTTTGGTGACTATGTGTGAAAGAATCGGTCATAATCTGTGTTCCTGTTGACTTCTTCCATTGGAATCAGTGCACTCAGGACCCGCCGCTAGTCTCCTAAATAAGGCGTGGAAGTGGCGAAACCCACGTGACACAGATACAGGAAATGACTCGGTTCTAACGCGTCTCTCATCTGACTCACCCGCACACTTTGTCCTGCTAGTCAGAGGGGGTCCCGGTGCTCCTGTACCCCCGTCCCCGGGCCGGGTGAGCAGGACACTGATGCGGTACTCTGTGTCAGGCTCCAGATGCCAAATCTTATAGGTAAGTGAGCCCACACCGTGAGTCTCCGTCCACGTGGACTGGCTTGCCCGGTACTGGATTTCTCGCCGAATGACGGGCCCGTCCCCCACGATGGAGTTGGTGTTGAGCTGGATGATCAGATAGGTGGGGCCTGCCCGCAGGAGCTGTGGGGGGGCAATTGGGGTTGGGGGCACTGCAACAAAAGAATGCCTTGTCGTTATACTGAATATCTACATTCATAAGCCTTTTAGGATAAAGTTCTTGGTATTGTTTGTGAGTGACTTGGAAATAACAGGAAAATATGGCTGAAAATCCGCCCTTGAAAAGACTGATGAAAGACAATCAAACAACCATTTTCTTTAGAAAAGAGCAAAGTCATGCCAGCAAAGGAGAAGTCAAGGATTTCTGTCATTGATTTTCTCTTTTTTTGTTTTACAGTTTCAATAACATTATTTCTGCTCTGTTAGAGCATTGAGTCATAAAAATCTTTTAATCACACCAGGACTATGAGAGTGAGAGAGACAGAGAGACTCTTGAATGCCGTAAATTCTTAATTTTCACTCTAATGATGCCGAATAAGAGCTTATTTGCATGAATAATTGCATAACTAATTCGGTCTTCTCTTCACATAAAAACCCCGGCTTTGATGGATAATATGACCCTTATCAACCCAGTGAACATCATATGAATTCCTAATTCCTAATGTTAGGAAATGTGGAGGTTTGACTGATGACATTACACACCATGATTCCACCTACCTACGGGGTATTTACAATAAGAGACATTGGGAATGCGTGTTGGTTTACTTAAAGGTCCCATGGCATGAAAATCTCACTTTATGAGGTTTTTTTAACATTAATATGCGTTCCCCCAGCCTGCCTATGGTCCCCCAGTGGCTAGAAATGGTGATAGGTGTAAACCGAGCCCTGGGTATCCTGCTCTGACTTTGAGAAAATGAAAGCTCAGATGGGCCAATCTGGAATCTTCTCCTTATGAGGTCATAAGGAGCAAGGTTACCTCCCCTTTCTCTGCTTTGCCCGCCCAGAGAATTTGGCCCACCCATGAGAGAGAGAGAGAGAGAGAGAGAGAGAGAGAGAGAGAGAGAGAGAGAGACATCATGGCTTGCAAACGAGCAAAGTGGCAGTTGTTCAAGGCCACACCCCCACCCTCCACCTTGCCCCCCCCTCTCTCCTCCTCAATAGCTTCAGACACAGAAATGGCACATCCTAAGGAAAGCTCATTGTGGGACTGGCTCTAGTGGCTGTTGTTCTGCACCAAGGCTGAATTTCGGGAAAGAGACTTCAGATACAGTATTAGGGGACCACTAAGGCCTATATAAAAGAGACTTCAGATACAGTATTAGGGGACCACTAAGGTCTTTATAAAAGAGACTTCAGATACAGTATTAGGGGACCACTGAGGTCTATATAAAAGAGAATTCAGATACATGTCCTTGGGCAAGTGTCTTGCTGCGCCATTGGAGTGTGAATGTTTATCTGATGAGCAGGTGGCATGAATGTGTGTGAATGGTTTCTGTACTATGTTAAAGTGCTTTGAGGAGTCGTTAAGACTAGAAAGCGCTATATAAAAACAGTCCATTTACATTTCTTTATTTATATAAAAGAGACTTCAGATACAGTATTAGGGGACCACTGAGGTCTATATAAAAGAGACTTCAGATACAGTATTAGGGGACCACTGAGGTCTATATAAAAGAGACTTCAGATACAGTACCACTAAGGGGACCACTAAGGCCACTATATAAAAGAGACTTCAGATACAGTATTAGGGGACCACTAAGGCCTATACCACTAAATATAAAAGAGACTTCAGATACAGTATTAGGGGACCACTAAGGTCTATATAAAAGAGACTTCAGATACAGTATTAGGGGACCACTAAGTTCTATATAAAAGAGACTTCAGATACAGTATTAGGGGACCACTAAGGTCTATATAAAAGAGACTTCAGATACAGTATTAGGGGACCACTAAGGTATATATAAAAGAGACTTCAGATACAGTATTAGGGGACCACTAAGGTATATATAAAAGAGACTTCAGATACAGTATTAGGGGACCACTAAGGCCTATATAAAAGAGACTTCAGATACAGTATTAGGGGACCACTGAGGTCTATATAAAAGCATCCAAAGAGCACCACGTCATGGGACCTTTAAAGGGGTAGTGTAGTGTTTTTGAAACATGGACATCAATCTAATGTCGGTGTGTCACTGTACGTTTTAAGCTGGAGGCAGGGCATGGTTAGCCAAGCTTAGCATAATGACTGGAAGCAAGGAGAAAGAGCTACCAGAACGAGCTGGCCTTGTCCAAAGAAAATACACCTACCAACACCTCTAAAGTTAACTGACTGAAAAGTTGGGTCTTTTTTGTTTTACATCTGTACAGAAAGAGAAATACAAACATTACAACTTGTGGTTTTTAGGGGGAGATACATGATAGACCTATTCCATGGCAAAAAACAGTTTGCTTTTTCATTTGGGAACGATCGGTTTCCCCCTCCCTTAGTCTTAATGCTAAGCTAGGCTAACCACATCCTGACTGCGGCACTGTACTTAATGTACCAACGTCAGATTAGTAACGCTCTTCTCATCTCACTCTTAAAATTAAAAGAAACAAGCTATTTCCCAAAATGTTGAACTATTCCATTAACTCTACCTAGACTGAATAGATGATCGACAGATATATATATATATATATATATATATATATATATATATATAGATAGATAGATAGATAGATCTATTTATGTCATTGCATATATTTACACAACAATGGTTGGAGCAATCCAGTTAGCAGCATTAAAATAAAAAATAAAAAATATAAAATGTGTAGTAAACTCAGTGTCGGGTAGTACCGCATCACTGAGTAATGTAATGTGATTACTTTTTTCGGGAATGATTGTGAGGGATTACAATATGAAATTCAGGTAATTATATTGGAGTCACTAATTCCATTAACTTCTTGTTACTTGGGCATTTTGGAGCGTTGGGCGGTTGGATAGAGGAGGAATACACCTGCTGCTAACTCCCGCCCAACGCTGCTCAAATTAGTCACGTGTTGCTACATCCGGCTCACCTCTGACGATGAGCTCTCCAAAGTTGGAGACGGCGGCGCCCCTGGGCGACAGGGTGATGCAGCGGTAGAGGTCCTGCTCCCCGCGCTGCGCCTCCACCTGGAAAGTCGCCATCAGCCGCTTATGACTCAACCGAGACAGCAAGGACGTGTCCAGCACCACGCTGTTTCTCCGCTGGCAACACCACACAGAGAGAAAAAGGCGAGCGATGAGCAACCCGACCACACACACACACACACACACACACACACACACACACACACACACACATTTACCTGAAGTCTATTCAAGGGATTAGAATGGGCGGCAGGCTAAGAAGCAGACAGGAAGACAAAGGAGGGTTGAAATTAGCTATGTGGGAGGGCGAGATAATAAATGTGTGAGAAATGTCAGCGCAATAGTGTTTTTTACGCTCATCAGGATGGTGACACAGGCCTCCCCGGGTTGTTATTTCCAGCGCAGGGGCTCCAGCTGACAGCTCCTCATCTCTTGCCATGCTAATGTGTCAGCGCTTCAGGCACACGGGCAATTGGCTCAACCGGTGGAACAGGAAATCTGAGGCCAACACTCGCAATAAGCCGTTTCAGGTGCGAGCTACAATATATGCAGCTCTCTCACAGAATAAGCAGATTATTATGTAAACTGTCGCCTGCTATCAGTTTTTACAACTAAGTGGGTTTGACATCCGCATGTTTGAATTGGTTTAGGAGGGTAGGGGCGGGGGAATATGAAATGTAGATAGTACAGTGGCTGGCTACTGCTGCCTGAAGCTACAGATCATAACTCATTCTAACTTTGGTATCAACATTATCTGTCTATTCTTTTATAAAAGCTCCAAGGAGTTTTATTTTTTATTTATTTTTTATGTATTCATCTGTTTCCAAACAGTCTGAAGTCAATCTTCAGAATTCAGCATGCGCATTTTTTGATTTTTCTTCAATTAAGTCCACCTGCAGGCTTTTTAAAGCAAATAAAAAGCTCCTGTGAGCCAAGTCTGCCGCCCCTCCTGTCTGGCCGCGAGCCCCGCATCATATCGTGATTAAGAGTCGGTGCAATAACTAATTTAGGTTTGGACGGGTTGATGTTAGGGACGTAAATAGCATCTGAGACCGGCCGTCGGCAGTTTGGCCCGGAAGACAGCGCAGGAGATATGATGCTAATTGATGAAGAAACATTATGCTAACAGTTTGTTTGGACTACCTTAATAGGAAAGAATGAGTGGAGGAGAGCAGCTCGAGCCTGGGCCAGAGAGGACCTCCACAGCAACGCCGAGATCAAAGAGAAAGCAGCAATTAGCACAGCTCAGTTTTGATGATCAAACGGGCCCCGGACAACAAATGGGGGGAACAGAAGGCAGTAATGGTTTTTGATAGATCTCTATTTTCTGCTGTTACCGGGTGTTTTTTTTTTCCCATGATGAGAAAAAGTAGGGAGGAGCTGAAGCGAGTACAGACTTACAGAGGGAGTTCAGAGCAGCATACCGTCCAGTTGTGAAAGACAAGCCGTGTATTGTTTGTTTGCATCTTCCTGCGCGCGACAACTCTGAGACTGATAAAAATGTCTCTTCCACACGCCGATGATCTTCAAAGGCTTCAATTCAGAGACGAGAGAGAGGGGGGGGGGGGTGTGGGCGGGGGTAGGGGGCTGAAATAAGAAATCGGGCAGAAACACAAGGGATGGATCACCAAGTAGACTGAGATCTCATTTGCAAAGCGCCTTCTCCCCGCTGCCGTCATTTCAAAAGCACTTAGATGTGTGCAGGCTTCAAGGCCAGAGGAAGAGTGGAGGCATTCAGGGATGGATTTTTGAAGACTAATATTAGCTCATATTCAAACCAGGAAAATTGAACCTATTTTCAGTCGGTGCATGAGGCATAAATGACTTTAGGGGCTTTAGTAAACTAAATGCCACCACAATCAAAACAAGCTACAAAAGCAGAGGCACAAACTTAATAATCTTCCGAAGCCTCCGATGACTCATTTCCCTGCAACAACGCAACCGTTAAAAGACAAACTCAGAGTCACAAACAGGATTTAACATGATCAAATTACACTACTATTACTGGTATTATGCAGACAGTTAAGATAATGGCTTCCATTTCCTTTAACAACTACTATACAGTTCATCATAAGGTGACTACAGCTCTTTGTCCCCAGCCAAATCTGTTTTTAGGGTTTAACTTCCGTTGAGTTTGGGACTTGTGGAAGACGGATTTGAAAAAAAAACCTCCATGCCTTGTAAATGCCTAAAGATATTGTAAGATGTCACTCCAATAATTATGTCAGACCTGGCAAAATTCCATCAGAGTGTCTAGACCGGTTTCAATGCAAATGTAGCACACATTTTAACCCAATTCGCCAGATTTTCGGCCGGGTTGTCCCTCACCTTCCGCTCTCTTTTCATTCTAACCTCCGGTGGATTTGTGAGGACTATGGTTAACTGCTCCTTAAATCTCTGCAGGGTAAATCCAGACAGCTAGCTAGACTATCTGTCCAATCGGAGTTTTGTGTTGCACGACTAAAACAACTTTTGAACGTACACACGTTCCACCAAAACAAGTTGCTTCCCGAGACTATCGCAATTTAGTCCAGAGCTTAGACGATTGTGATTGGTTTAAAGAAATGCCAATAAACCAGAGCACGTTTTTCTCCCATCCCAGAATGCTGTGTGGACTAGCCACACCCTCCTCCGGAGCGCTGTGGAGGAGGGTCTGGCAATGCCAGACTAAAGACACACTTAAACTAATTCTGAGAAACCTGGTAACTAGCTAATTTCCTAAAACAGACCATCAAAGCAAGCACGCACGCACTCTGTGACATGATGAAAACCTCACGTAAACAGCAGCCTGAATAAGACTTTAATGGGAGTGTCGCCAGCAGCGGTGCATGCAAATTTAACCACTGTAAGCTGTTCTGGATAAGACTGTCAACTAAATGCCAAACATGTAAAACGTTTATTCTTTGTGCTGCTTCTTCTTCTTCTTCTTCTTCTTCTTCCTACAATCTCCAATCCTACTCTATTTTTACAGGTGCTGAGATGTTGGCTTGACTAGCACAGATAAACAGAGACAAATGAACACACACACACACACACACACACACACACACACACACACACACACACACACACACACACACACACACACACACACACACACACACACACACACACACACACACACACACACACACACACACACACACACACACACACACATCTCTTTTTCTCACCTCCAGGAGGAAGGGCTCAGTCTCCGAAACTTTGCCCGTGGCGACGCACTGGAATGAGGCATTCTGCCCGGCGTTCACCTCTACGTCACCAAGCCGAGAGAAATGAGGCACCTTGTCTGTGGAAAGAGGACACAGACACACACACACACACACACACACACACACACACACACACACACACACACACACACACACACGGTGATCACAGTGGCACATCTGGAGCCCAGCATCACTGTCTCAATATATTTAACACACAGAAACATGAATGCATACATATAGCATGTGTATAATGAACATGTGAACATAAGAGTATATATCCATACCCTGCAAAAATATTATTCTAAATATGTCTTTAAACATTTGGATCAAGTTGAATCATCTCTACCACCATTAGCAGAAGCTTGTATAGAGAAAATATAGATCATAAGGCTGCATACTAAATGACTAACAATATAACAGACATTTTTAAGATCACACACAAAACACACACACACACACACACACACACACACACACACACACACACACACACACACACACACACACACACACACACACACACACACACACACACACACACACTCTCTCCCTCCCTTTAGTTTGAAGGCGATCACAGAGAGACATTGTTTTTCTGCAGCAACAAATACTGTACTTGTGTAGATACTTATTAGGATCCTTCTGAATCTGGAGTCTTGACTACATTATTATTTAAAACCCTGTCAAGAATACAAAGGAATCCTTATTCTGTGATAGAATACTGTTTTGTATTACTAAAAAAAATATGAAACAGCAATAGCTGAGATGCAAAAGAGAGCTGATATGGCCAAATGACTCTAGTGAAGATGCTTAGATAAAGACATGCAGAAGGAATGTGCCATCAAATGACACACCCCACCAGTCTCCATATCCAACCTTACACCTGTTCTTTGATGTGATACATCCAATGTATAGAGATTGTATATATGTAGTAAAGTGCACCATGTGTTCAGCTCATTTCTTGAAGGTATCCTGTGGAGTTTTCTATAAAACATTTAAAGTTAAAAACACAGAAAAACAATTTTCTTTTTCCTTGAGGTCTAACAAACCGGTTGAATGCATTTCCTTCCTCATAAAACACTTACAAATAGGATGTCTTTAAATGTGTTTTCTACATTGTTTACTTCCATGTTTGCTAGCTACATACCGTATTGAAGCGTTACCACCACCAACTGCAAATCAGTGCAATGGCAAGAAATAGTCAGAACAAACATGTGCTACTAATGCTGGTCCCTGCTAGTAGAACACGAGATATAACCCCAAACTGGGACCCACTCATTAAAACATCACCCCATAGTGCCTTAAATGAGGAGACTAACTTATCCATAGTCAGTGTATTACCTACAGTAGATGGCAGCCAGTGTTTTAAAGGTTTAGTTCAGAGTCACTAAAGTCACACAATCACACAAACTAACCGACAGAGCAACATGGCATCATGACTTTGTGTAAACATACACGCCACTTTCCTAAAGTCAAATGGCGTGTTATCTGTACGCATTTTGAGCTATCCACGTGTATGTCTATGCTGTTTACGCGTGTCATCGCAAGAATGTGCCGTACTATCGCCAGAACAACGTCACACGCGTGTAAAAAAAAAAGTCCTGTGTTTTACCCATCCACCACCCCAACCAAACTCCCACGGCAGACTTACGTCCTTTCATACTACTCGCTACGGCAAAAATTCACACGTAATGTAGGATAATGGTGGCCGAACACCGTTGATAAACACGCTAAAAAGCGATTATGCGTCTTGATAACACGCCAAAATGGCGTAGAAAATACAAATTGGCGTGTCATACTTACGCCACTTTATGAGATCAGTCTGGATAGAGGCAGCGGTAGGCCAGCAACTCCCAGTGTTATGCGAGGTTAAATGACGTATAGACGGATATAAGGGCTTCAGTTTCCTGTCAGAAAGGGCTGTCTGAAAGCGAGGGAAAGCGGTAAAAATATTCTAAATATAGCGAACACTTAAACTGATAGATTTTTTTTTAGGTGGTCCTTTTTTCAGGGTGCTAAAATTTGTTTAGCTGCTGCCTACGTCCACAGCAGTACCTTACTCTATTACATTACATTACTGTAGGTAATTCACTGACTCTAAGTACCTAAAATACAACCCCACTTCAAAAACTTCTAATTATCCCTTTAACCCAGCTTTTAGAAAACTTTACTCCAAATACTACTCCAAAAATCATATAATTTTCAACATCACATGTACAGTACAGTAAATATAATTTGTTTTCTTCAATTGTCACAGAGTTTAATTATCTGCTCATCAGTTCCATTGACTCAGATGTCTAGATCCCCTGCTACGTTGTTGCCTGATCAAAGTAGCAGGGGATAATTTTCATTGCCATGTTGTCATTTTCAGCTCTGTTCTGATCAGTAGGCAAGTAGCAAAGCACAAAGATGCTATAAATACTCAGTGTGCATGTTTATCATTAATACATCAGTTTGCCTTTATGACTTGTGCTACTGCAATGCAGACAAAAACATTTCACTGCTTCTGACAAGCAAGAACACCAGTGATACAAACTTGAGTTTTTTTTTATTCACATCCCCGTAAAGTCCCTCAAAAAAGTGTTAAGCTTCAAAATGTAATATTATTAAAAAAAAAGCAGCTCATAAAGATAACAGAGCTTTTATAAAAAGCAGAAATTTTGACTTTGTATCATAAGAAATGCAGAATTGTTACTTATAATCAAGGATGGCTCTGCCAAGTGTTACACTGAGCAAGCGTGGGCAATGCCAGGACCCCGAAACTGAGGCAGCAAAATGAAAGTCAGCCATTACTCAATATGTTATTTACACCTGTACTTTTCCTACTGTGAAAATGTGTCAAAATGGATTGGCTCACTAATCGAATGCTATAGAGCATCATCAGGTATTTGCTGTAGAAGGAGCGCTGCCCTTTTCTCATTACTGTGCACCTATTTTAAAAAGTGGTACTTATCAATTTCACTAATGCCTTGCTTGGCTTTGCGTCAAGCTTTAACATTCAATACGTTATGTAAAAAACATTGTGGGCTAACTGTATCCAACAATTACCTTTGGAATATTAACAGTTCTATTATCCTTCAAAATTTGCATTAAGTTAAAAGTTGGCACATATTGTATCATCAACAATACCCATGTAGCCTAACTACATCCAAAATGGTTCTCTCACATTTTTTACACGAGACAAAAGTTCAACTGAAACAAGTTTTGAAGAGTATAATGTGGTTACTTTTGGACCACAGCTAACCGTTATTATATTTTGTGCTACTTTTTTTGTGCTGTTTCGCACCACAATTTGTGTATTTTTGGCATGCAGATAAAGGTTTGAACCAGCATTAGCCCTATACTACACTAAAACTTCCCATTACCTTTATTTTAACACTACATTCTACAGAACTGCATAATGACTACAAAAGTTCTAAACATAAGGCAAGGACTAAGATAAAGGTTGTTCTTACATAGTTAGTGTTTGAGGGTTAAAACTAAATTCTACCAGATACAACTAGTTACTAGTTAACTTAATTTCATGCTAACGCTAGCTAGCAGACAGCAACTGATGTTTCGCTATAAATAAGCATACAATTTACATTCTGTAATTATGTTTGCTTCCTAAAGATTGTGAACATGTTTCCTACCAGGTCATAAATCTCTATTTCTCAACTGACTAGTTTTCTTCACCAAATGTAGCTTTAAAAAAAACCTTTAGCTTCATAAAAAATATCAAAAAGTGGAGAGCTAGCTTACTTACCTTTCCACCCTCAGTACTTTAGAAGCGAGTAATGGATACGGTACTTTAAATACATTGTATATTTCTGACATCTGTTATAGTCATGGCATATTTAATACAATATATATCTACAAGTAAATGTCAATGCTTGTTCTCTGCAGCTTGTCAGAAGACATTGTGGTGAAGTGTAAAAAAAAAGTTAAAACTCCCCAACTGCACACAGATTGAGGATGAAATAGATTATCTAACATGACAGGTGGGAAGCTAACAGCAGCTCTGTTTATCTAGCCACTATAGTGAAGGATCATTTGCTACACTTATCACTGAACCTGAATCCTGAACGCCTTATAAACAATGACAACATGGCCACCCGGTAAATCAAATCATCTAAAAGATGTTTTAATGGAAACACAACATTCTGATTTTACATGACAACAGTGTTTCCTCTAATTTTTATTTTATTTTCAGAAGTGTCTCCGGTGCTGCTGCCCATTCTCTTCCCGGCAAAGTAGTCTCTTGGAGGCGGGGAGTAAGGCCAAGGGACCGTGGGGTGCGTGATCTAGCTAATTCTTGTTTCATAAGAAGTCAGATAAACAGTAACATCCTCAGATTCAGTGCCCCATAACAATATTTTCCAAGCTACTGTATGCGGACATATTTTGGGGGATCGTTCCATGTGAACATGTTTTCCATGTGAACACGTGTTCCATGGGAACGCAGGCATCGAGGATCTTGTCCCTGTATGGCACTCAGCCTGAGGAGAGAACGCTGTTGGCTACTGGGGCTGTTGTTTACGTGATCATGAGCAGGGTTGGGCATCGAGAACCGATTCCTACTTGGAATCGTTTCAAAAATTACGATTCCATCGAAATGGTTTCTTTATTGGAATCGTTTGGAGGATTTGGTTTCAAATCTGATCATGGGTTCCAAATTTAACATGCGCAAGTCTTGGTTTCCGTAGCGGCCAGGCGCTTGTTGTGTTGCAGCCATGGAGCACAGTAAGCAGCGCTCTAGTGTGGCTTTATTTTACATTGAAAAAGCCCCGTCAAACTGCAACCCACCTTTGAATCAAAATAAAACTTTCCTCTTATTTGTGAAATAAGCATGCGACCCGTTTCAACTCCACCCTTAAAGAATCGGAATCGAGAATCGATAAGAACCGGAATCGGAAGGAAGAATCGGAATTGGAATCAGAATCGTTAAAATCGAAACGATGCCCAACCCTAATCATGAGTTTGCAAGTGATTGGCGTCCTGTCACTGTTCCAGTTGCTCATTCCCAAGAGAGAAGACGAGCGTTTGGTTTGAGTTGAGGCGGACAGCTCCGCAGAGTCGTTTAATTCGATTCTGAAGCCGCGGCGGTGAGAATTTTGCACCAGCCCGCCGGCGCTGCAAAACATATATGACGGAAAACACAGGGTGAGATAAACTGCCCTACATCACAGTGGAATGATTTTTCAGGCAATGAAGCAACATGATGACAACATAATGAGAAAATAATAACCTCCATCATATAAGAGATGGACCACAATGACCGGAACTCGTGCTGTGGTGTACTGCAAAATGTTCTGGGCAAATTGTTTCTACTGGACACCGACGTGATGAACAAAATTACATTTCGATGCAGAGACCGGCACTATTCACAGAACACACTTTTATCCTTGGTTTCCACAGTAACCAACAGCATCATCTGGATAAGGATCGGGCCACAGAAACTGCATCTCATATTTTACCTACTGCCTTTTGATTTTCCTTTTCTTCTGTGCAGTCCTTGTCATGCTCTATCCAACCAAATAGCATTGCAAGCCGGCTCTGTGCTAACAAATTTCCTAAGGTGGATATATCAAATAACAATTAGCTCATTCCACATATGTAAACCTTGTCAAACTAATTCTGCATACCAGAAATGGAGCTCAGTGTAAATTCTTCCAGGAATACTTCAAATAATGTTTTCACATCATACTGAGTTGTCAGCTGTTTCTAGGCATTTACTTTCAGTAACCAATCAGACTCAGCTACGCATTCACTTTTCTGTTAAACCAATCGGATTCAGCCATGTGTTTCACAAGCCAATCACAGCATGACATCCCTGTTTTAAAATCGGGTCTCTCCTCTGCGGTGGTCAGTTGTCATTTCAGGACTAGAGTGCGACCCGCCTCCTCCCCTTCAACAGCCGGTGGTCTCACCCATGGTACCCTGGGTCTTCGTCAGCTGACCCCCAACCTTGGCACTTTCGATTTGGTCTCCTGTGCTCCTTCACCACCACCACCACCAGTGTCTAGACTCCATTGGGGGATATGTCTGGGTTTGCGCTACCCTTTTAAAACATATTGTTACGATGGCGTCTACATGTCATATTTGGGTTATGTCATTTACAATAAATCTTTTTCATATTTGCAAGGAAGTCTCTCCTGACTGAAATAAAGCTGAAGCAAAGAGTGAAAGCTAGCAAAGTGTACACCCTGCACAACTGTTGTGGTGCCAGTCAGAGCTTTTTGTCTGGAGGAAACCAGAATAAACTTTCAAGTCATCTTTTAAAGAGGAGCGTTCACAGCCCCAATTATAGCAGCAGTCATTTGAGGATGAGGCAGTTGCATTATTGGTTACTGAGAAAACATAAAACGCCCAGTAGTGTCGATGTGTGACCTGTCTAGCCTTAATTAATACAGCTAAACTTAAATATAGGCGAGGTAATTTGAGTCCCAAATGCATTCCGACTGTGTGAGATGTTGCTTCCCTAAATTTAAAATGCTGCCTCTTATTTATGATGCAGGAGAGATTGGTCTTGACTCAAACACGTGTTTAGAATACAGACACGGACTCCAGAGGAAAACAACACAAAATGTCAACTGAGTGGGAATGCAAACTGAATAGCAGTTGCCTTTGACTACAATCTTTCCTACGGGGGCATACCATTATTCTTGCTGCCTGTAGGGAAATTTCTGCCAGCTTACTGATGTTTACTTACATCTTTGTTTGACTGCGTGCTTTAAAGGGTTGTTACGGGTGACTGCGCCTGCAGCTACACCAGCTGGTACAAAATAATACGCGATTGTGCAGATGTATGCTTTTTCTGTAGCTGGCATTTGTATGCGTATGAGTAGATGAGCATGTGTATGTGTGTAGTACACATAAGTTGTGCTCTATGATTCATGTGTTTATGGTGTGTGTGTATATATATATATATATATAAATAAAACAGTTTCTGGCAGGGATACTGTACCCTAATGTGAGCTAATAAGGCATGCGGTGGGTCCAAGCGCCACCATCTGCAACAAGGCTAAACCCAGCCTAAGTCACATATCGAGGGGCCCTGGCAACGCTACCTACCCAAAAAGCCCCTTCCAAAATTACCATGGAAACGCATCCTGCTCCTCTGAGCATAGAGTGACAAAAGGCAAGTAACAAACTTTGAGATGAGCTTGGGTAAAAAAAAAAAAGAAAAAAGAAGAAGATTTGCGCTGGTTTTAGAAAGGGTTATGCCAGCTTCTCTGTCTGTTTTCCCGGTGAGGATTTAATGATTTATAACGTGCGACCTGCCTGATTTTTCAGCAGAGCCAGAAAAGGATATCTGAATTTCATGAGCTAATGAACCCCCTACATTATAATTCATTAACATTTCCCCACATTTATGCAGCTACAAGACAAAATGACTGTTCTCACAGAAGGCCAGTGTGGATCCAAGCAGCAAGGCTGGACAGAAATACTAGGTTTCTGAACAATACCAAAGTCAGTATGGTTGGATATAAGCTGCAGATAGTTGACGTATGACAGCAATGCTTAAAGGAGACATATGCTCATTTTCCAGATTATATATACTGTTTACATGCTTAAATGTTTTATTTTTCTCATGCTGTCTGTCTGAATACAGCTGTATTCACCTTTTTGTCCAAAACACTCCGTTTAAGTCGAGGCAGCGGTAGACCAGCAACTCCCCGTGTTCTGCGAGTTAAATTATTGTTTTTGTCTCTTGGAGTCTGGTGTCTTTGAAAAGGGCAAAGATGGATATAAAGGCTTCAGTTTTCCTTCGGAAACGGCTGTCTGACAGCGAGGTAAAGCTGTGAAAATATTGTAAATATAGCATACACTTAAAAAATGTATCGATTTTTTTTAGCTGTTATTTTGTAAGTGGCTACAATGCGTTTAGCTGCTGCCCCCGTCCACAGCAGCAGTACGTTGCTTAGCTTGTGTCGGGACTCCTATCTCCAAAACTGGGCGACGTGCCAACGGCCATCTACTGTAGCTAATACACTGACTAATGGACAAGTGCCTCATACAACCCCACTTCAAAAGATCCAAACTGTCCCTTCAAAATAAAAGTATTGATTTGTGCAGCTTTAATATAGCAATTCATTTAATTGTTTAACCTGCTTTAATATATAACTTTGAGCAAATATACTGTATGCTGCTAAACCCTTAAAACATAATACCTTTTCATTTCTGGCTCTGAAACTGAAATTAAACAAACCATGATGCAATAAAACCCTCACTGAAACAACTGGAATTAACTAATAATAATGGCAAGAAAAAAACATAATCATCTATATATGTGTGGAGTGTAATTAAAACCTTGCATTATACTCAATTTAGGTTCATGGCATTCCATCAACCACCAGTGTATAACTGACTAATTATAGAGTAATATAAAATCAAACACTCTGGTTTCCATCACAATAATGTGAAATGGATAAGCCTGTTATTTGATACAAAAGCCAATAATGACCCATTTTCAATTGAATTATATTATTTTCTATTTTTGGAAGTCAACACGGATCAGTGCAGATTTTTACAATGACGGCTACTTCCAGATAGAGCCGGGCGATATGGAGAAAATCAAATATCACGATATTTTTGACCAAATACCTCGATATCGATACTGCAACAATATTGTAGTGTTGACTATTGGTGCTTTCACAAAATATTTACACAATGAGATTTTTGAAATGATCATCAGTAATGTGGATATAATGACTAAGTGGGTTAAGGCAAATAATAGAACAGTTACAACAGGCTGGTCATTTCGGAAAATGACATCACTTTACTGTAATGCAGCCTTTAAAACCAGGAAAAGACACTACTAATGCCATATTACGATATTATGATATCCAAAATCTAAGACAATATCTAGTCTCATATCACAATATCGATATAATATCGATATATTGCCCAGCTCTACTTCCAGGCAGACCAATCGGAGCCGATTTAGCTTTTGTCTATGGCATCCAATAGAGCTTCTTGGAAACAGCACAGCATTGAAAGAAAAGGGTCTGGTATACATCTACACAGAGCCTGTGCACCAAAGGACTAGCGGGGGGGTATAATGGTAAATCCAATAGAACAGAACCTAATGTATCATTACCAGCACTTCTAAAGCTTGAACCCCCTGATATACCAGTGATGACAAAGAAAAAATAATCTCCCGGAAAAGATCAAAGTACAACCACTAGCTGTCCTTTTCCTGCCTGTAACACCACATTAGCTCTAAAAGCACCCGGCTGGGAGCATGGCGTTTAGAGGAAAAGGTCAGCCATTCTGCACGGACAAAAGAGAAGCCTCCTGCTGTGTTATTGTTGCTGTGACACTCGGACAGTTACCAGGTGTATGTGCCATGGTTGCCGGGTTGCCTCATAGCCTTCAATCACCTCCGGGAAACTGTTCCTGAAGCTTCCAGGCCCTGGCTTTGGTTACTCAGCCAGACACTTTCCCCAGGCTCAGTAAAGGTCAGGAGGTAGGCTAGGAGCAGTGCAGAACGGGTACTTACAACAGGGGTAATTGAGCAGCACAATGTCGTCCAAGGCAATGTAGCCCTGCCGTTCTTCGGAAATGGTCGCTTCAAAGATGACCTGTGGAGACAACGGATAAATTAAATTACTACAGACCATTGCGTCTTGAGTGACAAGTAGACTGACAAAGTAGGAAATTAGAGGGATGGGGTCCAAAGGCCTTTCAAGAACAGACATGCACAGAATTTCCATTAATTCCAATGTACATTTAAAAGAAAGCACCATCGTAAAACGGTTATCTGAAAGGTTTCTTGGATTTTTGTCTTATTTTGTGTTATTTTTTTCAAACACATTATAATAACCGCTACAGTAGAATGTATAAGCAGAACCTTTTTGTTTCTCCATAACACCAATAGGGAAATATCAGGATTTGGTATAGGCACCTCAGAATTAAAAAAAACAAGCGTTCTTTAGAACCACTATTTTGTCATAAAACACCTAAGTTATACAGGAACACAATAAAAATCATAGAACAGGAACCTATGCCAATTCCTGCCCCAACACTGGCCCGAGCAGATCTAAATACAAAGCAGCCGCGTGGCAGTTTGTGGTTTCGTTTGGGTGTAGTGATCGCAGTGATGCCTCAATGTTCATAAATAGCTTGGATTGCTAGCTATACTGTATGCTTAGACCTTAACTCCCAGGGCAATCCAATTTTCTGGCAATAAAACAACTTTTTGATACTAATCTAAATGCAAAATCTAAGTGGCTAACTGCCCTATCCCAATCATCAACCAGGTCTAAACCAAACTAAATCTTGATCTTGGGGAGGGGTTCCCTCATCTGAACCCAGTTCTTAAAGTGCCCATATTATGCTCATTTTCAGGTTCATAATTGTATTTTAAGGTTGTACCAGAATAGGTTTACATGGTTTAATTTTCAAAAAACACCATATTTTTGTTGTACTGCACAGCTCTCTCTCACTGCTGCAGAACCTCTTTTCACCTGGTCTCTGTTTTAGCTGCAAAGTGAGACCTCTTTTCTTCTTCTGTATTATCTTTGATTGCACTCGCACATGCGCAGTAGCTCAGATGTAGATCATGTCAGCTAACTAGCTCAGCTAGACAGTAAAAGAAAGGCTGTTTCTTCAACTTTGGTCAGTTACAAGGCAGGATTAGCTGGGAGACTTCTAAATGAGGGCGCACATGGAAGTAGTTCTTTTGTAGATGTTGTAGAACTTATGTGTGTTGTAGCAGTGCTTTGCTATTGAGAACAAGGTAGCATGCTAGCGTTAGCGTTAGCATGCTAACGCTACGAGCTAATGGTTGTGGTTAGCCAGCTCGGTTCAAAATCGGCCCGGCTTGTGATGTCACAAGCCGGGCCGATTTTGAACGGCTCACCCGGAGACTGAAGGCAGGACACATTCAGAAACCGTATCTCACTCAGAACACCATGGATGGATTTATTCAAAGTCTGTATGCGTGTGGAAGCACCAGAGACACAAAAGAACACCCCAAATCCCGGAAAAAGTGTTTTTTTCATAATATGGGCACTTTAAGGACAAAGGGTGTTGGATTCTGTACAGATTCTAAAGCCTCTTGAGGCACATTTGCAATACTGGACTATACTGTATGCTGTAAATCAAATTGATTCTAAACTTCTGTCTAACCTAATACATAAACAGATCAAATTATTTGTTAAAAATCTGTTTTCCCAACCAACAGGGAATTAAATGTAAATTCATAACCATTGACAAAACCGTTACTCAACATAACACAACAAACTTCTAAAAAGCATTCATTACACACTACATACTATTGGGAATTCTATGTACAGAACCACATGGCGTGCCAGCAGGCAAAATTTAATCTCGGACAACTCAGGCCATCCCGTTAATTTGCATTTGTAGTGACTATTGATTGTACACTACATGCTAAGAGGCCTTTAGGGATCATATGAGTCCTATATAGGGTACACCGTAATAACTCTCGCTAACAGCCAATGCATTTTCTATAGCATTAGGTTGAGTGATTGAGAGGCTCATAACTTCAGTTACAGTCAATTTGCTTCTTTATCTTAGGCTGTCTGGTAGTGGCCAGGGCTTATCAAATAACTCAGAGAGCAAGTGTGTTAACAGCTCATTCGTAGCATCTTTGGTGCATTATTTTGTGAACCTGCTGTCTTGTACTCAATTTTCTACTTGCACGTTTCTTGAAAGCTGCTCAACTAACTCCAGGTTTGACCATGGAAGACAGTTTGCTTGACAAAATAATGTCGGCTCCAAGGTAAATTTGTTGACAAAGACCATAACATGAGGTTGAAAGCTCACAAAAAGCTGATGAATGGGCCTGAGTTGAGAATATGTTGTCACACGTGCCTCCAGTCATTATGAATTGAACCCCAGTGCACAAGCTGTCACTCAGACTCAAAGACACTCAGCAGCATAATGTTGGGAAAGCCATATTCATCTGTTCAGCTTGTACGTCATACATACAAATGTCAAAGGTGAAGATATATAGTAATCCCCCTGTGCCACTGATTTTATTATTGCATGTGAATTGCCGTGCCGGTATGTTTTTTTATTAACTAATTGCACGTGTGTTTTTAAGGATTTTAGTGTTTGCATGTTTTTTTTAATCCTATTTGCTGTGCCCGTGTCTTTTATAATCTACTGCATGCGTACCTCGGCTAACTATGAATGAACGGTTTATTATGGTGGGGTTGATATATATTTATGTACACATACACCGCTATGGCGAGACCACGCCCCCTCCCTTTGACTTTGACGCAGCACGGCCTGGACTGATGGGCTGAGTAAAGACAGGTGCGGAAAGCTAATGATGAATTGGATGGAAGACAGGTGTGGCAGACAGACCGGAGGCAGTGAAAAGAGACAACGGAGAACAGACAGGAGGAGAAGGAACACGGACGAGTGGTGGTGCAGATCGGGACACAATGACAGATGTCAAAGCAGCAAGGGGATGCAGCCACCTGAATGAAGGATTCAACGCCTGTGTACAGATAAGTAAAGGAAAGTCCGCTAGCTACCCGCTCCGGGCGTGTGGAAAAGAACTGTTCTTGTGTGTTATGCTTGACTAAGAGCTGTCCTTATTCCCCCCCCCCCAGTGCCTCCAGTGTGGGTATCACGTAGAGTGGCGTAGGGCAAGAGAAGCCCAGGCTACCCCCGACGGAATCAGTGGCCCCTCTCGTGACCTGCTTATTGAACAGACTACGTCACATGGACTTGGAATTTGTGGCAGAAGCTCGGACTGACATCGTCGGCCTTTTTTTTTTTTTTTTTACCTTTTAAATCTGGAGAACTGTTTTTATCTTGTCTTTTACCCAGTTTTTAAATAAAGTGTTAAATTAAGTATTGACGTGGTTCTGGTCCATTACTGTCAGTGGAACAATTGCTGGTATATTTTAAACAACCTCTGACACATCAGCTCACTGTGTGTCACATACATACATATTGCAACGTGAACAAAGAAAACAACACACAAGCTAAAAGCGGCAGGAAATAAAGTACTTGTGCACCAGCATAGAGGCAACATAAGAAAATAACTGCCCATTCAGACTCCAGGAAGTGAATTACGTGCTCGTTGTTAAACAAGCATGAAAGCTAGACTCGTAAGAGGGAAGAGGCACCCCGCTACTTCAGAATCCACAGGTGAGAACTAACTTTCAAAGCACTTTCAAATGGCAAAAAAGAAACCACAACCTTCTATTAGTTTAGTCTTTGAATAAGCCTGGCTTACCAAGCCATACAGTGCACACATGAATGAATCCGTCCTCAGCCCCTTTTATCAATCCATACGGCAGCTGCAGGAGTCCTTAAACACAGCCTAAATATTCACTCCGTCATCTAAATGAGCCGGGAGCATGCAGAGCCTCAAAGTGAATTTGGGAGGCCTCCCAGAGTGTAACAAAGTCATTCTGGGTTTCCCAGTAGTAATTACAGTCAGCAGAGCCCAAAATCATTCCCTGTACGAGCAACTCTTCACTTTTTACTGCACCATGACAAACTCAGAACTTGATAGTTGAGTGCATTAACAGCTGATAAGATAAATGTTGTAAAAACATTGTATGTGTATGTACAGTACGTGTGTGTCAGACACTGTTTCACCCACTCTTACTTCTTCTAGTTATCTATGCCAGAGCCCAGTGGAAGTTGGATTGTGAGCGTGCACTCAGACGGGCAATAGATTGCAATGTTGACAATACATCAGGCTTTAAGTGCCTGGGGCCAATCAATACCAATCAAAAGGCCTTGGCAGATGGATACAGACTAAGGCTTTCTTTCCACTAATTTATTTTTATTTTTCATTCCTATGTCGGGCCATTAGAGACGTCAGACCGATTAACTCTTCAATTCATCACGCGTCAACACACCCACCACCATCGATTCACTCAGCTCCGCGCTTTGAGCCGTCACTACGCTCCTCCGCATCTGACCTCACTTCTAGAAAAGTGTGTTTGAGTATGACTATGCCAGACACTGAGGAACTTGGTTCAAAAGCCGCGCACATTGCAAACACGAAATATCATGGACATGGCTACAGTCAAATCCCCTTTGATTTATATAGTGCTTTTCTAGTCTTAACGACTCCTCAAAGCGCTTTTACATAGTACAGGAACCATTCACACACATTCATACACTATGGCCAAGGCTGCCGTACAAGGTGCTACCTGTTCATCAGATATACACTCACACACATTTACACTCCGATGTGCATTGAATTATTATATATACAAAAATCTAATGTAAGAATAGGGTCTGAAATGAGTTTTTTTATGACATCTTGAGCGTGGGATGATGAGAGTTGTTGTCTTTATTGTTAAAACAGCCGGCATTGCAGATGAAAATCTATGTGACATGACTTAGGCAGAAATATTGTTCACAGACGAGTTCAAGTTTTATTTACGTTAAAACAATACTTTAAAAATAGTTTAGAGCACAAAACTACAGTTGGTGACAAATAAAGAACGGCTTCTTTATTGCTAAGGCCATTTGCTGGAATTTAAATGGTTTATTTAAAATGTAAACAATATATCTTTTTCCAACATCTGTATATTTTTAAATGATGTGCATGTGTTGAACTGGGGCGGATGCTTTATTAATTTGTCTATTTGTGTATTCTTAAGTTGCAGTGTGTTCTATCATGGCCTCCGTAGGAAGGAGGTGTGTAGAGAGGAAAAACAGTGCAGGAAAAGATAGTAGAGGAACACCTTGCATGGGAGGAGGAGATAGAAAGTGTTGGGTGGAAGCTTAAACCACACTGATATGGTTTGTCGTGACTGGGCCTGATAGCATCTTTAATATTTGATAGCAACGTTTCACCCTTTCCCAATACTCACAAGTACGCACGGAGGGAAATCTATTTCTGCAAACAATATAAGAGATGGATTTGTCCAATTGAGAATATAAGGTGATGTGATTCTCCAAGCCTTCTCTCAGCCTCTCAGGCTTTTGTTACGACAAACAAATGGGCAACAAAAAGCACGCGTGTAACACTGCAGAGGCACAATCTGTGAAGTGTGAATCAAGGTTTGGTTTTCTGCAAGCAGCGGGGCGCCATCTCCCCAAGATAGAGCGTCATGTCTTCGTCCAAATCAGGAAGAAAGTTCTGGCACAAGAACAGCAAGTGTAGACAGTTAAGGAGATGGAAGCAGCTGGACAGTCACATTTGATGTTAAAAAAGGCATGCAAGCATTTTAATATGCGCCTCCTGCGGTGTCTTGTTTGGCTCGTAAAATTCAATGTCGGAGAATTGATAGTGTAGAGTAACAAAATCCATAGTGCATCCCAGGAGGCCTCAATGGAAGGGAATACAGAAAGTCAGTGGTGGCAGTAAAAGGGATCGCGCTAAAAACTAATTTTGCACAGTATTTAATCATTTTAGCTTGGAGTTGTCATTAGAGCGCTGCCATAAGTTATTTAGGTGTGTGCATTAATGAAAAAGCTCTCAATTAATATGTCGACGCCATCAATCTTGACAAGGACTCATTGACTAATTAAACGACTTGCACACGTGACGAATGTGGGGAATAAAAAGTGCAACAATGTTCTGTTAATTGATTTCTCCAGCTGGAATAAGGCCAATGGATGGATATTGACAATGTGGCAGTAAAACATTGAAATATATAACATGCAATTGCACCTGCCATCTTTCCTCTGCAGGCTGAAGAAATAAAGTGAGGTGTTACTGCAGTGTGCTGCAGGACGACAAGACTGGTACTACCACAGAGGCTGTTTTGAGAACTTTGCCAGGTGTCACCTGTCTGACTGTCACCGCGATGGCTTCACAACTGTCCAAGACGCAGTCACGAAAATGTACGTGTGTGTAGCTGAGACCAAAACGAAGGCCGAGTTTGAAGATGGGTGTGATCCGAGCAAGGGCGCCAGAGGCAGGGGGATAGGAAGTAGAGAAGAGGCAATCAACTTTAGCAGCTGTCCAAATTAAGTTCATTTAAATCAATCCCTTTTTTTACAAAACCCAGGTTCCAATCGGCTGTAAAGGAAAAATGTGTCACAATCAAAGGAGTCAGTTTGTGGAACAGTCTTGATTGCAGAATTAAAACTTCAAAGTCCATTTATGTGTTTAAGAAGTGTGTTAAATTATCAATGTTGCAGAAATATAATACTGCGGAGTAGCAGATCAACTTTATTGATGTATTTGATGTTTTGATGTCTTAGAAAAAGAGACGGCTGCATGAGGCAGCTCAAATGACCTGGAACTGTAAATGATTTTGTGTTGATAAGGGGCAGACATTATAAGTTTTACTTCTTTCTGCTCCTTTTCATTCATGTTAAATGCTGTTGTTGCATTTGTTTTAAATGAATGAAATAAATAAAGGAAGAAAAAAATATTCCCTCAAAACACATTTACGGTCAGACTTTAACTAGTACTTTAAAATTGTAAATATCCTCAGTCTACTCGTATAGGAATACAGTTTGCGTGTTGATGCACAAAACAGAAACCAGGTCCACGCTTTTACTGTACAGATTGGAGGGACGTGGCCTGTTCGCTAGTACAATGATTACAATGTTCCCTCTCGGTTAGCATGGAGCCATAGTCACACTCCAGCGTTAATGCACAATGACAGAAAAAGACACAGTCCTAGTGAATTCATATTTAGAGTGGGTATATAAGAAAGTGACGGAGTAGGCAATGATTATAAAGATTTGCCAACTATATTTTAAACCAGAAGTTAATTAGGAGAAGCGAAAAACATGCAGTTAATCAAAGAGCTGTTATTGAGCATGATCTGGATGATTAACATACCTTTTCTAGTGTATTTCCTTGGTTCGCAAAATGGGGGAGAATTACATTTATGCCACAGATTGGCAACTCACATATCACAGTTCTCAAATTCACAGACTTTATCTGACTTTATGGGCTGCTCACCTCTCTGTGATTACACCTCAACAGCAGCAAGAGCGGGGGACCGGAGGTTCACGCCACCCAGTGTTTCCCACACAGACTAATTTGTGGCGGTGCGCCACACAATCAACATGCATTTCCTTTCCCTGCTCTCCTCCGTCTCTCTGTGACTCGTGTCTCTCTCACATAGGCCACACACACACACACACACACACACACACACACACACACACACACACACACACACACACACACACACACACACACACACACACACACACAGCCCCTCCCCTCCGTGCACACAGCGTCTGTCTCCATCAAAACGAGAGAAGACGGCTGGTGAAATTCACAAGTTCACGAAAGGTTGGTATCTCGTGAACACCTTTACACAATCACACATTAAAAAGTGCTCTAAAAATATTTTATATTCTGAATACAATGTTGTCAGTGTGTTAATGTTGAGAGCAATAAAGCAATAAAACAGGTAAGCAAAAAAGAGAGAGGGAGCAAAGATAAGAGAGAAGGGGGCTAAACAGTGAGATGCACTGGGAATTAAGATAGTGAGATAAGGAGGACAAAAGTAGTCAGGGAGTGAACCCAGGAAGAGCAAAAAAAATAAATCTAAAAGGTTTAAAAAAAAAAAAGAAAAGAAAAAGAGCACCTCTTTAACACCTACTGGACTTCCTAAAGCTGACAGTGAGAGAGTCAGGCAGTCTGATCGATGTTCTTTCCTGTCTTTCAGTGCCATGACAATCTAAAGTCCAATCCCCAACAGGAAAGTCTTCGCCAAAGTCGAGCAGTGTCCGAGCCACGTTCAACCAGGTCGCGGACTCAGTCACATGACGCACGCTGATCAAATCAGATCGTCAGCCAGTGCAGGTTTACCCAGCTTTACAGGACGCAGAGCGATCAACTCTCTGAGGAAGATGTGAAATTGGTAGCATTATTCCAAATGTAGGATCCAGCATTTTAGGGGATTGTGTAAGGATATGTTGGCCTGTATCAATACATTTTTTTTTTTAATCTGTCTCTTTTGAGTTCCCCTACTTAGAAGTGCAATAATAAATGCTTATTATTAATTAATTAATGGCTAAATTGACCAATTGGACAATAGGCCAACATTTCTTTATTTTAGCTACTGCACTTTGTAGCTAGGTTTCTTCTCTTTTTTTTTCTCTCTAACTTGACTAATATTGCCTCGCTCTCTTTCTAACGTCCTTCACATCAACTTTTTTTTTTTTTTTTTTTACAATGTAAGTCAACGCCATTCCAACAGTATTTAAGTATTATTAAGAGGCCTATATTTAATTAAGAGGCCTTTCCCCCCTGCCATCACTGAACTGTTAAATAAACCAAAACACGTTCTAATTTAGAGCACAAAATACGCTATCAACAATGGACATTTGAAACCCTAGAAATGTTGGCACTGAGTTGCGAAATCTCATATCAGTAAAAGCAAAATGCAAAAACTGATTACAGGCCAACATATCTCTGTAGCAGTCTGTCTTCCCTGAGGGGGTGTAGCTGCTCGCTGATTACTAGATGGGTTTTTTATACCTTTTTTTCTTTACCATTTAATCTCAACCCCACACACACACACACGTATCCCCCGACCCCCCCCTCCTTCCTCTCTCAGTTCCAGCCACTTGCTGCCGTGTCACAACCATAACCGCCACGGCCATTGCTATTGTTCTCCTGGCATTCTGGGACCACGCTAGGGGGCCATTGGCGTTAAGTTAACCGATAAAGTCAATGACTTAAAAAGTGTTCTACTTTGGCTCCACTACAGCTCTGTGTCTGTCCCTCTGCTTCGGTTTCACTCACCACTGAGTCACACACACACACACACACACACACACACACACACACACACACACACACACACACACACACACACACACACACACTCTGAAGTGGTTGTCTTCTCCCTGTGAGAGCTGCTGCTCTGAGGCCTGCAGGGGCTGATCTGTTGGCTGGGAGTGCTGGACAGTGATCTTTATCTGTGGATGAGTGGAACCCTGCGGGGCCTGCACTGAGCTTTGAGTCGTAACCGAGAGGGGGAGTGTTCCTGCTGGCGAAAAAAAAAGAAGAGAGGAACGCTAAAAGGAGGCCTCACTTGGAGCTCACTCCTGTCCCTCTTCACATAGTCTATATCGACAACGATTCATTTAGGCTGGATGCCCCTCCCCTTCCTCTTTCTTTGTGTTGGCGTTCTAAACTCCGGTGGATTTGTGAGGACTATGGTTAACTGCTCCTCAGATCTCTGCAGGGTAAATCCAGACAGCTAGCTAGACTATCTGTCCAATCGGAGTTTTCTGTTGCACGACTAAAACAACTTTTGAACGTACACACGTTCCACCAAAACAAGTTGCTTCCAGAGGCTATTTTGCAGAGGCGCTTAGCGCCACCATTGGTGTAAAGAAATGCCAATAAACCAGAGCATGTTTTTCTCCCATCCCGGGAATGCTGTGTGGACTAGCCAGACCCTCCTCCGCAGTGCTGTGGAGGAAGGTCTGGCAATGCGAGACTACTCTTCACACAACAGATCCAGAGACACACTGCGGTCCTTCAGGCCTGCGTCTAAGCCTCTTCACTCATCTGCACAGCTTCATTATGAGCTGCCGATCAGCCAGGTTTATACTGTAGGATAAATAAAGCAATCTGTCCTGTGTCTACATGCCTGGCGGGGGAGGACTTTGGAGAACAGCGCCTTCTCATCACTCAGGCAGCGTGGACATACATCACCAGAGGAGTAGATTGCATTGCTTATGCACGCCCGTCCAAACGGTAAACACTGCGGCGCTAAGCAAATTTCCCCCCGCCTGGGCCGACTTGTTCTGATTGTACTCCTCAGCTTTCCCCTCTGAGAGCGCCCGCCCCCACCTCCACCTCCACCTCCACCTCTGCTATGCTGCGTGGCGGACAAACTTCTAACGTCCGCACAGAAGGGAGGAAAATCATTACTTTAAATCAGTTTTGGGCTGTTTGTGAGAGGGACTCAGGACAGGAGAGCTGAGGACGGTGAAGCTCAGGCTGTCCTCATTGATCGGCGCAGCCCTCTAATCTCATTAACCGGCTCTCGATTTATTGAGATGGGGGGGGGGGGGAGAGAGAGACAGAGTGCGCCAAGGTTATGGAAGCAAACCCCTGGACCGCCACAATGAGGGTTGCATGGAATTTAGGTCAACTGACTGTTCAGCAGACCCACGCCACCACCATCCCTTACAGCAGCCATTGCCTTCCCATTAACGCCTGTTTTGGGGTGTGATGGTGGTGGTGGTGGTGGGGTTAGGGGTGGGAGCAGGCTTGGTTGGAAGAAAGTGAGCATTAGGGGATAAATTATGGGCAGTAATGAGGTGAGGCAGGGCTGCGTCCAGTCTCCAAGCTACACAACAGCGCTAATAATGCAGCATCGATAATTCAGGCATCAAGCAGAGCTATTGATTACACTGCAGCGCGCGGGTAAATGGACCAATATATAAAGATACAATGCAAACACACGCCCAATGTAATTATACACTTATTGAGCCACGGGGCTATAGGACACAGCTGCAATGAGCTAATCCTTGAGCTGGTGGTGCGGAGCCCTGCTAGGTGACACTTCACGTTTTGAATCAAGAGGGTCATGATATTTACAAGGGCTGCAGTCATAATCATATCATATGTGCCAAATCAGTTGACGAGACGAGACGAGACCGCCACGCTAGCGGCTTTGCGAGGCTGGACCCTTGATGGATTATATTAACTGGATTCCGCATCCCCCAAATGGCGCCTGTGCAGTTGATTTCACACAGAAGGCGAGGCCGCTTAAAGCAGGGCTGCTCCATTATAGAAAGAAAAAAAAAAATCAAAATCAAAGTGGTTTTGGTCAATATTGATATCCCGATTACTTAACACGACTACTCATTGAGTTTTGGAAAGAGGTTGCATTTATTGAACTTCAAAACAGGGGCAACGGAATTTTTGCCTCGTGCTGATATTTAAACGCCACCAGATATCACAAACAGGACCTTGCTGACTATTGGCTGAGGGAGTTCATCCTTCGGGAGAGGTGAAAGTGCACGTGTCATTAAGAACACAAGGCAAAATAGGAGTTTACTTGCAAAACGTAATGTGCAAACATAATTATTTCGCGATTACATTGTTCTGGTGACGTTTAGGAGCCAGATTTTGAAATCACGATCAAAATTGGATTATTTGGGGGGCCTGGGTAGCTCACTTGGTTGAGCGGGCGCCCATATATAGAGGTGTACTCCTCGACGCAGCGGCCGCAGGTTTGACTCCGACCTGCGGCCCTTAGTTGCATGTCATTCCCCCTCTATCTCCCCTTTCAAGTCTAAGCTGTCCTATACAAATAAAGGCCTAAAATGCCCAAAAAAATAATCTTCCAAAATTGGATTATTTGCACAGCCCAAGTATAAAGGCGCATCAGTCCCGCCTTGAACAGGCTGTGTTTAAGGGCCTCCTGTATTACTGTAACACAGTCTCACCTGGTATTCACTGGGCCAGAACGTGCTTACAGCGAGCTCCACCTGGTGCCACTGGCGTCCCTCGGAGCCCGAGATATTCCACACAGCGCTGCCCTTGGGGCCCCCGTTGACCCGGATGAAGACCTGCAGGTCCCCGGGGCTGTGGCCGTCGCGGCTGTACAGGAAGTAGCTGAACTGGATGCAGTGGGTGTCGTTCTCGCTGAGCGGGAGCAGGAGCAGCTGAGCTCGCTGGCCCCCGAAATGCTGCGAGGAATTGACCATCATGAAGGACCCTGGAGGGGAAGGAGATAAGCACACGTAAGAAGACTACATGGACTTTTTTGCTCATTTCACGGTTCGAATATTATTGGCAGGCTCTCAAAGCCAGCGTACTGATGTGACAAACAGATAAAGAGCACTTTGAAAGTTTAGTGCCAATAAAACACAACAACCTTGCCAGGCAAAGACTCTTCTTCTTAACAGCAGCTGCTATACCTACCAGGTTACCAAACTGCAAGCTGAACAGGTACAGATTCCTGTTGTGCTTCTTTCAATCAAACTACTGAATAATAAGAAATAAGATGTGTGTGTGTGTGTATTGAGAAGGGTGGGGGTGGGGGGTACTCAGAATTATGGTTGTAGGATGTGCAATATCTGGTTAGGCACTGGTGAAATGGTTTTTATTTGATACCGCATTGTGCAATTGGGCATTGTGCAATTGGGCATTGTGCAATACATACGTTATTGATCACAGCATGATATAATGGGAAATGTGCAATCTGGGTAGAAGGATGTACTGTGGGTTTTCTTTCTTCTGTGAGCGTGGGGAGAGGTAGGGGGGTCTTGTGTGAGGTTTATCGAATGTTAATTGAACGCATTTGGATGAGATAATGTATGCTAATGTTTAATGAAGGTTTACGGTATGTTTGTTGTGTGTTCATGTGCGATGCGTCGCCAATTTTGTTCTCTCGACTGCCCGAGACAAATTTCTCCTTTAGGAGACCATAAAGGCTTATCTTATCTTACCAGTGTTGTGACCAAGTCCTCTTTGCCCAAGTCCCAAGTACTGTAAGTGATTTGGTCCAAGTTATTTTTTGGGGGGGCAAGTCAAGCCAAGCCAAAGGTTGTGTCAAGTCAAGTCAAGCGGAGTCCTTAGTTAACAAAAGTGTAGTTCAAAATGTACGTTTTACATTTTTAAATCCAAAAGTGATCCTTCAATCTTATCCATACACGCGAGTCATACCTGTCATCACGCCTCAAGTCATGTCGAGTCTTGACTCATTAACTTACAAGTCCAGCTCGAGTCTCAAGCCATTTACTTTTTTTGTCTCAAGTGTGAAGTCCACATCTTTGCTACTTCCCAAACAACAGCCATTTCAGCATTTCCACCTGCCAGGATAGAACTGAGTGACCTGAAGTATAAAAAATAACAAGATCCAACACAGGGCTTCACCTGCAACACCCCGGCCCAGGATAGATATGTCATGTTAGTTTTCCACCGCTGAAGGACGTCATCCTCTTTTTTATTTTTTTTATTTTTAAAGCCCGAGAAAGAGCCTGAGAGCCAAAGTTGACAGGCTCAGTGTTGTTACCCAGAATATCTGTGTAATCCTTTCTGGCTATTTGTCCGTCTCTCTTCTTCCCCCTGCTTCCTGCTTTCACCAGACTTCCATCAGTTTTCCAGCGCTGCCTCAGATCTGGTGTGTTCAAAGCTGCAGTCAGCGCTGGGTGTCAGATTGGGCTTTCATTTTGGACTGAGGTTCACAGAGTCACTGTTGGCTCTCTCATCCTGGCAGTGCAGCGGGGGGGGGGAATGAAAGGGGGAGCTTTGCCTTTGACTGTGGCCTTCACAGCAGTGCGTAGCTCAATTTAAAGTGAAAAAAACAAAACCTACTGGAAGAAAAATGACTTTTTTTTACCCTGTTTGTGCCACAAGCAGATGCCTACGTAGCACCGTTTCAACGTGAAATGATCATTTTTCTACATCCTGGAAAACCATCACACACGTAAATGTAAATATAAACGCCACTTTCATAAAGCAAAATGGCGTGTTATTGTATGCATTTTCAGCTATCCATGTGTATGCCTACGCTGTATACAGCTGATGTAAACATACCCACCACGTGGCCTCGCCACGTTGCGTGTTATCGCGAGAACGCGACGTACTATCGCGAGAACTACGTCACACGCCTGTTAAAAAAAAAAAAGGTTGGGTTTATGAAAAGAACACAGGGAAAGCTTTTAGTAACAAAACAGTGACAAAAACACGGAAAATAACGACAAAAACACGCTTAGGAAAACAATAAATGGTTGGGTTTAGGAAAGAAACATTGGGTAAGGCTTATTTAAAAAAATTAAATAAAATAAAAAAACAGCTGAGAAATCGCCACACGCAGGACACGAACCCGGCTCCCAACTCCTACTCCTTAAAACTACTAACGCCACGTAATGAGTAGCCTAAGCAAGAATCAGCGAGAGTTGACACATTAATACAATTTATTAATACAATAAAACGGTATACTCCTCGTGTAGTGTTATCATCAACAGTTTGTCCACCACTTGTTTTTGGCTGAGTTTTTATCAAGGGGCAAAGTGTTTTAAGGGGAGTTCTGCTTCCAGCAGGTTCTAGCCTCACTCCCTCATATCTGTCCCCCTCCTCCAGACACCGACACCACCACCACCACCACCATCATCATCATCATCAGCCACGGGAGCTGACGAAGGTCCTGCTACTGCCGAAAACATGTCTGTCAATTTGACACATTTGGCAGGGTCTGCCTGAAGGGTCTATCTTTTTCTCCCGCAGCTTCTCTGCACATCCTTTGCGTTTCTTCTCCATCATCCTTATCACTATTCTAGCCTGGCAGATGCACACTGAAACTGCACGCAGGCAGAAATCCCAAAGAGGGTGCCGTTTAAAGATATGTTTGGGCCAGTCCAGCATCAATTAAGAAAACAACCAATGGGCTGCTGAGCTACGTGTTTCATGGGGCGTGTCTGTCAGGAAAAAAACAACCTAGCCTATTTTTGACTAAAGTGTTTTGGGACAGCAGCCCAGTTTCAACTGAAAAAACAAAGGGCCGCCGATCTAGGCCTACCATTTTTATGGGCCGGTTCATGGGCCGTGTCGGCCCAAAAACCACGTTGGCCCACCGGGAAAGTGCCTGGTATGCCAAATGGCCGGTCCACACTTGGGGCAGGGAGTGAAATTTGTTTGGCCCCCATCCACTGTGGCAGGTACATTTTAAAATCCACTAGCCACAAGGTGAAACACAGAAAATGCACAAGCATTGTTCTTGAACTTGTCAAGAATACACATGTAAGTGCTGTCAAGTTGTTAACGAAATCAATATAATGAATGACTCTTACAATATATATATTGTATTTATTGATTTTGCCTGTCACAGACCGAACACTGGCTGCTCTTCCACAAAAGAGCAGCAGACACACACGACAGTAGCCGCAGTGTTCTGTACTGCTGTCGTAAATCAGCCACTCGCGAACCTTGCCGTTGTCGCCAACTGTCCACTTGGCATTTAAAAGTCTTCCTTTACTTTTCTTTAAATCCTCCTTATCTTTGTGTCGGTTGCTTGTGTCAGCCGGCCTCTTTACCCCAGTAATGTGCCGCCACATTTTTAAAAGCTCAAATCCAAGGAATCGGTGGTTGAAAGGTCAAAGAACAGTGGCAAAAAAACATTACAGTTTCGCCCGCCAATGGCATTTGGCGCATTGGTCGGATGTTTTTTTTTTTTTTTTTTTTAAATAATCCCACCCCTTGTATCAAATATAATCTTTTTTTGTTTGTTTCAAACTCTGAATTGTGTTCTTGGCAACTAACGTAGGGATCAGACTACACAGCATTTATGTATTTTGAGATCAATGGTGCTGTCGTGACTTGGCCCGAAGAGACGTCCGACCAATGAGAACTTTTACAGCCTGTCTAACGTGCAAAGGTTAGAGCAGGAGAAAGGCTTTCTGGATCAGGAGCATCCACTATGGTAGAACAGAAGATGCCTTCGGCAATGTCAAACTAGGCAAGGAGAGGAAAAAATAAAGGTCCTGCCAGTCATTCCAATCGTCCTAGTCAGCCACGATCCCAGTTAAAGTAAAACTTCTCTGATTGCAGCTTCTTAAATGTGAATTTTTTTCTAGTTTCTTCTCTCTGTGACAGTGAACTGAACATCGTCATCTTGGGCTTTGGGAAACACTGATCGACATTTTCCACTGTTTTCTGACATTTGACTTTATCACACCTGAAAATCCAGAAATGAAGAGAAAAACAAAAGCTTAAAAAGGATTGGTTTTTTTTAACGGTCAGATACGAGATGCCATAATAACATGCCATTATAGTCCTTTAATGGTGCATTATTTATCATGTACTGTAATCTGGTCACGTCCTCTTATAGCCACAAAAAGATGGACCCACTATGAATCGTATTATTTCCCTTGTGCAACATTGTAATGGAAAAACAACTTGTCATAAAAGTTTGAAAAAGAAGCTCCAGACACGCTACGGGTAATTGGACAGAAGATCCTTCTTTGACTCTTTGGCTATTTAGAAGAAAATAGCTCCCTGAAACAAAGTTTGAAATACGCTCCCCAACTGGTTTCATCTCTCTAATCGCCCTTTTAATTCATCCATTTAGAACACTCAACGTCTTCTTTCATTGTAATTGTATCCAAACAAATGAACGGTGATGACACACGGAGACAGTAGGACGGCCGGTGAGCTGTCTGGGTTTATTACCTCGGACCGGTTAGAGTGGCCTCGGGGATCAGATGGTTTCCTCCCTTAACTTCTCATCTCCCTAACGCCATCATCACATCCACTCTCTGATGCCAGCAGCTGAGCCAACGCGTGCTAACTGCACGCACAACCTTCCCATCCGGGGACGCCGGGCGCTCGAGATGGCCGCTGGTGGACGAGCACAGACAAGCGGGATCGTGGGTAGTGTAGTTGCTCGGGTACTGTAAGTTGAGCGAGAGTGCAATCAGAGCCCTGCCTCCCGCCATTAATCACACTGACACGGCTATTAGGCCATTATGGCAACCCGGGGAATGCTTAAACCAGAGAGATGGCTGTAATACTTGCACACTGACATGCAGGACACACACTCTCCTCACGCATCCACAGTTTACAGGCCCCAAAGCCGACTTAGAGCTCAGATCCTGAGTCCTGCTGACCTTCCCTGGAGGAAGAAGTGGCTTCCTCTTTCAGCTCTCCCATCTTCCTCCCCAACCCGTTCTCACGCCCCACTCGTCAAATACCGACGCAAAAATGCCTCTTTAGCGTCTGTATGGGACACAGCAGCTCGACCGTAGCGCTGTAATGGCGTTTTTTCCATTCCATGGTACCTGCTCGACTAGCCTCGACTCGACTGTACTCGCCTTTTTTGGTTTTCCATTACGAGGAAAAGTCCCTAGTACTAGCCAACAGGTGCTTTTTGTAGTACCACCTCCGTCGAGGTTCCAAGCGAGCTGAGCAGATACCAAAAGGTGACGTGAAAGCGACAGACGGGGTGGTCCTGAAAATCCGCGCAAGGAGGTTGGTTGGGGTGGTGGATGGGTCAAACAGCACAGGACCAGTATGTCCCGTTCTTGTCCCCCCATGTCATTTAAACGCACTTTTTTTTTCCTAAACATAAAAAAGTGTTTTTACCCTACATGTTCCAAAATTGGTCACAACCCAGAGCGTCAAAAAGGAACGCCAAGGGTCCCGTTCCAGCGCGTCGGAAAAATGACGCCAAAGGACTGAGTTCTGCTGAGGCGCCATGGGAGACTTTTTGCGTCGGTAACTAACGCCAAAGGCACCTGACCAAGCGTTGCTTTTTGATGCGCTGGGAGTGACGCTGTGTTGTTCCTCTTCCTCATCATCTCACTTTCTTTTTGTCCTCCTTTACTCATCCTCCCTTTCCACCTCCACTTCTTCTATCTCCTTATCCTCTACTGTACCTTCACCTGCTCCATTGCATTCTCTGAAATGCAAACAATAAGTACAGTTTTGATTAATGTATACACAAAGATTTGCCATCTTTTTTTTCTGATTTCAAGTACAGGGAAAAACCAAAGAAAGAACATCAGTGAAGGTCTTTCATTGAAAAGAGCAACAAGAAACATGGCAGGACATTTTTCCCACTGTTATTTTAGATTTGTGTATTTTTTTTGGCCTGCTGATCATTTGTTTTTTGCTCTTTAATGTGCTCTTTTCTTCTTCTTTATTTAGGAAAAGGCAAGTGTAATTTGTGTTAGAAAAGGCAAGTGTAAAGTCATTTTCCAGGTCTCAGCTGTGCTAAAGTTGCATTATTTGGTATACAAAAGCCACAAAGTCACCGGGAGTTGGATTTAATGTGTGGCCTGGAGGTCTGTGACCTGCTCGCTCGCTCAGAATTACAGAGGAAAAAATAAACAATAAAAAAAAAAACGGAAACAGGTCAAAATCGGGGTCAGATCCACAGACAACCTGTTCATAAAGAGCGTTAAAATGCACGTCACAAAGCCCCCCCGACCGCTGTCCGTTCCCTCCCTCGGCTCCAGCTCCACCGCCCCCAATAGCACGGACGAGACGTCAAACTGCCAGAAACATCTAGCGATAACAAGCAGCTGCTGTCCTCTGAGACCTCGCTGATATTTCCCCCTCCTTCACCTGCCCTTCAGGCTCTGGCTTAGATACATACATACATATATACATACATATTCTTGGTCTTTGGTCTAACGACATATGCAAATTGTTTTGTAATTATGGTTTTGGGGATTTGTTTCTTAATAATGAAAAGCTGAATATCGGTTTGTTTAAAGAATCTGTGTTTGCTAAAGACAAAAAGCAGTGGGCTGATGATATATGGGCTAAGCCAAAATTGCGTATTTTTGTAATGATAAAACCAGAATATGGCACTGAGAATTATGTTGTATATAATTTGTCAAAAAGGCAAAGATCCTTAAGCGCTCAAGTGAGATCTGGTGTTTTGCCTTTGACTATTGAAACAGGACGATATGTTAATGTAGAAGAGGAAAAACGGATTTGTCCTATGTGCTGTTTGAATGATGTAGAAAATGAGTTCCATTTTGTTTTCTATTGTCCTTTTTATCGTGAGCAGCGTGATTTTTTTGTTTTGTAGGATAAAAGCAGAGATTGATTTGGTAAATATGGACGATGCTCAAAGATTAGATGGCTGTTCACATATGAAACATATAAATTGGCTAATTATTTAGATAAAGCCTGGGAGAAGAGGAAAAAAGCTCTTTATCGAGTGTAGATGAGAACTAGTTGTTTGTGTGTGGTATGTGTGTACGTGTACATACATGTATGTGTATGTCTATATATTTGTATTCATGTATTTGTTCGAAGGATTTGTATATGCAACGGGAAGATGTTCGTTGAATCAGTGAATTTGTGGTGTCTTGTAATCCCATGTCGGATGGGCCAAGATGTTTGGCATGACACAGAAATAAAATATGTAACTAACTAACTAACTAACTAACTAACTAACTAACTATATATACATATATACATACATATACTGTATATCTATTTTTTGTGGCTTTTATTGCCTTTATTTATAGGACAGATTAGGTCAGGAAAGTGGGAGACTGAGGGGGAATGACATGCAGCAAAGGGCTGCAGGTCGGAACCGAACGCGACGCTGAGGCCTGTGGGGCGCACGCTCAACCAGCTGAGCTAACCGCTGTGTAAGAAAAGAGATGAGAGATCAGCCGCTGAAGGTCAGCAGACTCGCATATATTTGCCAAAAAACAAGCCCAGCGTCTCTCTTCATTTTGGCTTGATGGAGTAAGTCAACGTGATTGATGCGGTAATTAGAAAACTTGATAAAATTCATGAAGATATTACCGCCTCTGATAACCTTACTCAACATCCTTGAGAACACACATACACAGGGACGCATACTGTATACGCGCACACACACACACACACACACACACACACAGACAGAGAGGTTGGTGTAAAATAAAAAAAACAGCCAATGTGGAGAAATTCTCCATGAATCCATAAAAGCTGATAAGGCCCCATCTATTTCTTGCATGACCCTGCCAAGGGCGAGGGAACATGCATTAAGAGATTAGGGGATGGCCTCAGCTCCCTGAATTCATATCAGAATGTGTGGTGGGAACCTGAGTCATAGGTCTGCCCGCTTTTATCACACTTACACCGAGAAAAAAACCCAGAGAGAAGCCGAAAGTGGAAAGGAGGGGCGGGGGAAGTGCAGCAATCAAAGAGGGAGCGATAGGGAGGGCTTTTATCTTTATGTTTGTCTCTGTCATTTTCTGTTAGCTTTCCTCTGCCGCCATCAGTAACGCTTTGTATAACTCAGACGACCCTTTTTCTACACAATGACAACACCATCTTTCCTCGGGAAAAGGCCTAGCCAAACCTGATGCATTTTAATAAAACTGTTATCTAACATTTTCTACCTCCCACCTTCGCCTCCACCTGCACTCTCCATGAATAACCGTTAACAGTCCATGTTGATCGAGATTGTGTGATGAGAGCGAGAGTGAGCTAGACTATTCACCCCCCCCCATCCCTCCTCCAGGGCATGTGGAGAAGGTCATCCAAGATTTTCAATTTGGTCTCTGAATTTGCGCTTTCAGATCTTCATTTGCTTTCTTGTCTTTTTATTCGTTTTTTTTCCTTTCTTTCTGATATTGCAACCCAGAGCCATGCTGACCTCAGATGATATTGCACGTACAGAAGGAGTGAAGTACAGTGAGCGTACATGATTGGGAGGGCGCAGATTGGTCTCGCTATTTGCTCCTCTCTGTATTTCTGGCTGTAGTGTGTGTGATCTGCTCGGCTGGCGGGAACACTGGGGCCGGGGCTTGTTTACTGGAGCCAAAAGCCAATGCAGATTTTGCCATTTACAAAGTGACACAGTGCTTACACCGTGCAAATGGGAAATCTGCAAACCAACAGCAGCTGGTCATGAATGCGACGCTGACAGAGCCTAACCGCACTGCAAACAATACAAGTCTGACTGCGGCTGACAACTCGAGCTAATGAATTCCCCAGGTGAGACTCGAGCCCAACTGACAACAACACAGTCATTACTGGGTTTTTACACCGACGCGTCCAAGATGCAGCGATTAGCACCACATACATATAGTAATATGTGCCAACAATGCGCACTTTCATTGTCTGTTTATGCTGCAGGATCTGATTTTCTTCCCAGGCTACGTTTACACGTGGCCGGCTTTTTTCATAAACGGACATTTCACCCTCTACGTTGTTAAAATTAACATCGTGCACACCTGTCAGTTTTCAGAAAAGGGTTCCGTTTACACAAACCTCTGTATTTATGCCGTCAAGAGCATGCCAAACCTGTAGGTGGCAGTGTAATGAGAATCTCAAGCCCACGTTAGCCAATCAGAATCCCGAAAATAACAACAACAGCAACCAATCACTTCCTCTTGCTCTTTTGAACAAAGATGAAACCTCAGTTTTTCTCAGTTTACATGCAAACGTGCCATGTTTTCCAAAATCTCCACTCTGGCCGGAGTTTTTAGAAAGAATCGTTTTCAGAGTCGACTTCTCCGTTTGCGTGTAAACTAAGGGAAAAGTCTCAGTTTTTCAAAATAACCATGTACGTGTAAACGGGGTACCAGACCCTGAATCCCAAACCATACCTTAGCCAGAACGTCATCACGTTAGAACGTTGATTTTTTACATTATTTTCAGCAGTGATTTCTAACAGTTTTTGAAGGCACAGACAAATAAAGCCGCCCTCATATTAGTAGGATTAGTCAGATTGGACATGTAGTGTTATTCAACACATTTGGTGTACAGATTTGGGAAATATGGATTTCAGAAAGAACAAAGCTGATTGGAGTGAGATCCGACACTTCTAAAATACTTCACAGAAATGATCTTCAACACTAAAGCAGGAGTATCCCGGAAAACAAGACTTGTCCAATGTTTGGGTGGATTATTCATCTGGCCGCTTGTTCTTATTGCCATATTGGACTTAAAAAAATTAAGAAATGTTTCCAAGATCTGTATTTACAATGTTATCAAAACAAAAAGCACTGATGCCTAGTGCTACCAAACTGAAACCCACCTTGTAATAAACTGTGTTTTGCCTTCAAGAAGTTATATTTAAAGCCTGATAATAGAAAACCATTTGACAAGCCTTGGGTTAAATTTGCTGTCTAACTATTACTGCTGAGCTGTAAAAACAGGGATGCTGCAAACTGTTTCTGATCAGCCATTTAGACCTGATGTCACACTGGGAAAATATCATCAGTATGTACTTCTAAATCAGGTTAGCTCTCCACTAAAAGTGGTCTTGCTTCTATTTGAGCAGCCATTGATAACTTAACGAATGGCTGAAAAACAAAAGGCTGGAATGGTTGTGGAGCTCTGGAATCCTAAAAAAACTAAAGCTGAACAGCCTTCGGTGGGGAAAATGTTTGACAGACATACAGTAGTTATGCCAAGTTTTCAAATAAAATAAGATAATAAATTTAAGACCTACTTATTTTCTATTGCATTTTCTTTATATAATCTTTGTTTTCTTGCTGTTTTTAACTGTTTTAATGTTTACTGTTTTGTATCTGTGCACCTGTAGCACTTTGAGATGTGTTCTTCATGTGTAAAGTGCAATGTATTATTATTATAAGATAAAATCAGCCCACCACTAATTTCTAAGCACTGATTGAGTCAATAATTCCTGCAGCATCAAGTAAAATGTGTACAGAGAAAACTAAATATGAATGGCTGTTGTCAACATTTTGTTCATTTTACACTTGCCAGGCTCGATTTTTGTTTGTACGACACAGCTATTGCTATTGTTTCAGAGGGAGAACATTCGATTGGCTTCTTGAGGCAAGGAAAACAAGTTTAGCTACGGCCAACTTTTCTGACTGAACTGAGTCTCCCTAGAAGCAATGCTTGCTAAGAAAAGATGGGACTTATTGCTGTTGCTCGCAGCATGGATTCAGGATTCACCCCAAAGTAAATCTAATCTAATCCTAACCTCAGCCCTAAACACCGGTCCTAATTCAGAGTCCAGGCCTATCTGACGGAGGAGAGTGGATGGAAGTGGGCGAAGGACGCAGGGGGGGAATCTTCCCAGTGGCAGAAATCAATAATGCATTAGCAGCCGCCCAGCGACCACGTGTGGACCGACTGTCCTCCCTCGTACCACTACCGTCTCCCCCGCCCTTCTGCTGCATCTTGAAAGATACCACCCGCCCTCAGCCTCTTCATCTAAGGCCTGTGATCTACTGTTTGTTTCATCTCACCATCCCGGAGGCCTTTTGGGGAGCTGGTGCTCTGTCTGCTCTTCGTGCCAGTATTCCTCGCTCTCCCGTCCCTATTTCTTCTAGGTTTCTCTGGTCATTTAGTAAACAGAGCATGTCATTTCCCAGGCCCTGCTGCTTGCCTCTGCTCTCTCTTGTTGTAGAGCAGTGGTTCCCAACCTGGGGTCCGGGCACCCCCAGGGGGGGCGGCAAAGATCTCAGGGGGGGCGCGAGTCTTTATCTGGTTTGAGGTTGAGGTAAAAAAAAGAAATATTTGCACGTTAAACAAATTATGGTAATACACTAGCATATATAATGTATACAAAAGTCTGTATGAAAACTATATATTTTGTTGTATCCTCGTTTTTCTTGCTGCCACGGCATCACTATTTTATGAATGAAACATGGCGGAGAAACGTAACAGTGCTGATAACTGCTCTGTATCAAAAAGGAAAGTAAGGCTTCATCTCGAGAGTTACCTCAACTTTGGTTTAGGGGGGGGCTCAGCTATTCTTAGACATGAGTAGGGGGGGGCCAAGGAAAAAAGGTTGGGAACCACTGTTGTGGAGGATCAGGGCTCTTGCAGGGACATACCTGGACTAACCGGTACAGTAGCAGGGACCTTTAGAGATATGGGAGTACATAATTCAGCACACGTGATTCTTAAAAAGGCAAGTGTTTTTGGAATAAGTACAATGATATATATAATAATAATGTTTTTAAGGTAGAGTAGTGGTTACTTTCCACCACTGTATAGGCATTTGTCTTTATATGCTTTTGACTGATTAGGCATGACATTTTCCTTGAACTTCGTAGTGTAGCTAAATCAATATTACTTTTTATTGATGCAAAAGAAGGCATGGTTTTCTATATTACTTGACATGCCATCAATACGATATACAACACAAAAATACAATCATTTTGATTCTTCTAAGCTCAACCATTGGAAGACATGAATTGTCAGTGATGGGTAGAGCAAGCTCACTGTCTTTCTAACCACCAAACTGTCCATGTATGAAGAAAACAAAACAAATGTGTTTCCTTTATTTATTTTTCACGTCTGCCTTGAAATGCTACATAACTGTTTTCTTGATAACAACTAACGGATGGGACTGAGGGCTGTGGTCCTTCAGGGTAAAAGAAAACCACTTCCATAGGTAACAATGTATCTACTTTAGACAGCCATATTATCATTTTCATGTTAACTCCTAATGGGTGTGTCTCACGGACATGAAAAAATAGTGGGCGTAGCCTCCGTGGTGTCACCCATTGGTTTGTGGATTGCCGTTTTGAAGCCTTGAGTTTGACAATACGGCCGTCGCCATCTCAGGTTTTTTGTTGCAACTGGACGTGACGATTTTTGACGAGAGGGTGGAGCTGGGGAGGATGACTCATCCAAGCCAGCTGTTAATGGTTGCAATGGTAAAGAGGGAAAGTTGCAGATTTTCAATTCTTCCGAAGAGAGTCTTCTTCTGCATTTTCCCGTAGACCTCTATAGAAACAGTGTTCTTTTTGAAACCGGGGGTGTTGCCCCATGATGGGAAATTAGATAGAATTCAGAATTTAAAAGCACTTCCACATTGGCTTCACTTCTCAGACCCAGAAGCTCTGTCCACTAAACGTACAGTCTGTGGTGTGTCTCCGTGCTGCAAAGAGAAGCAAGCGGCCGCAATGCAACTCCATCACAGGTCGGGACTCTGAAATCTCTCAGACATCAAGTCGTCCAAAGACGCGAGGGAAAGAGGAGACTTACAGCATCCTGTAAGTGCGAGGCACATTACACAATGCAATATGAGAACAGGTTCTCAGGTGGAGTAACCTGAGGGAAGAGGGGGAAGAGGCTAATCGATAGAACCGGGTCCTGCAGAGGAGCCGTCCTGGGGCTTCTGTGCTGCTTGCCAAAGACAAACAAAGTCTTCCACTCCCCCAAATCCATCTCCTCTCAAGATAAGCCCGTTTCTTGGCCGTATTTGCCCTTCACTGATATGGACCGTGAGAAGTGGGTGGGAAGTTTGCAGGCCAATAGCCTGAAATCAGATTTTCATCAGTTGGTGCAGTGCAGAGCTGCAGCAAGTGTAGAAGAGGAGGATGGAGGGTGGGGGGGAGGATGTGGGAAATATTGGATCTGCCAGGCTGGATCAAGGCCCAATGCAGGTCCCACTCCCACCTATACCCCCTCCACCCACCTCCCCACATAGAGTGGCTGTGATAAGGCCCTATCAGTTACAGTCCTACTGTGTGCCGGTGGCAGATATGGAAAGGTAAAGTGCATCTGGAGGAGAGAGGAGACCATCTGCTCCAGATCACCTTCAAGCTGCAAAGACCAGTACTTCTTTCCTCCCACCTGTCCCTTCCTTAACCCAGCCACGGAGCCCTGACCCCAGGAACAGATTGTCAGCCAGGGTTAGCGTGGGCAGCAGAATGCTGCCATGCTGGATGGGAAGCAGCAGCAGCAGCAGCAGCAGCAATGCCTAGGAGTTTGACAGTAACACTTACAGTAGTGTTTGCCTGATACAGGGTTTTGGAGTTGAGCACAGATACATATATTTTTTTCCCCCCGATTGAAGCTGCAGATGGCTGTGAGTTTGTGCCAAACACAAAATCCTTTCACTTCGCAAGAATCCTTGAAAGTGTACAGTGTTTCCACAAGAATTTCTCGGCCTTCGAAAAGCCCCCTGGACCAGCATTAATACAGAGACCAACGAGTTCAGATTTATACAAATAAAAGAGACCTTATGAAGTAAACCCTCATATCAACAAAAAACATGTATGGGAGTAATCCAATAAGCTCAATATGAATATTCTTTTACCCTTTAATTACTGCAGATGTTTTATTTCATTTTATTACAGCATTATGTTTCAAAACATCCTTTTTCGCAAAAGTCTTCAAATAAGACAAACACGGCATCGGCAGTTACTGTACTGTATGTGATTGGCTGTTTGCCCGTTGGCAATACAAAATATATTTATATAGGTATTCAAAATGGATATGACTTATCTCCCAACTTCAACATTATATTATACATTTTATCTGCATTTATTAATACAATTGTTTATAAATAATGTCATTATATAAAAAGTAGCATATAATCAATAAGGTCTTAATTGTTCATATAATTTGTGCTTTGGGTCGCCAAAAATTAAGACAAAACACTTGCTTCCATAATGTCTTATTTCAGACTAGTGGAAAGAAAAAACATCCAAAACATTATTATTATTTTTTATATTTATTTAATGTAACTTTTTTCAGAAAACTACAATGCTATTGTAATCAACTACGGAAGTTTCACGGCAATATAGTGGAAAAAATATCCTATTCACCTGTAGTGTCTCAAAATGAGTTTTTTTTCTGAGCCAGAAATCTCCTCTTCAGTAGCACACTTAAACACAGCTTTAGCTGAACAAAGTGCTGTACAAAAAAGCACGACAATTCTGTAAAAAGAACACCGAAATGTGAAAAATAAAAGTAGTAAGAAAACGCAAAAAAAACATCCCAATATACACATCCACCAAACTTTCCAGTTTCACTCCATTCCTATATTCTGGAGGTTTTTACCAAGGGTTTGCTCATATATCATTCCTAGTCTGAGTTATATAACATTTTATTCCTTAAAACATAGCAAAAGATATATCCAAAAATCCCTCTGTAAAAATCTTCGACTCAAATATGTCAACAAAATTGAACAACATGGAAATGTATGCATATCGTCGGATATTTAATAAACTAATGCATCATCTGCATATCTAAACATAACATTTCAGAAAACCTGTAATCCAAAAAAAGAATGAACCTAATGTGAGTAATCCACTGTGGAAGTCTGTTAGTTCAAAATGTTACCGTATTCAACTGTAGTGCCTCCCCTTAGAGCATAAAACCTACTTTCGATTTAATTGAAACAGAAAAAAAAACTTTATAATAATTAGTTGTACAATAAGTACTAAATTAAAATAACAGCACTTTGGTCAGCTCAAGCTGTGTTTAAATGTGCTCTAGATATGCAAAGATCAACCCTGGGTCTTAATGTGGAATCATAAAATGACTCAAGAAAAGAATCATTTCAACTTGAAATATAAAAGTTCTGTGAGTAGGTATGATTGGGGGCTGCAGTCTGGCAGTAGGGGGCACACTAATACTGGCCTGCAGCATTCACTGAGGCCCTTCAAATAACAATGAACCTGCACATGGCCCCCATCCCAAGCCAAAACACATGGCACCCTGTTGCATTCAAAAAGCACGGTGGTTTAAATTTTAAACGTGTCATTGAAAAGGCGGACCGTTAACCGACACGGGCCTTTTCAAACCCCCCCCTGGGACTGAAGCAACGGACTAACGGCTTTAACGTACCACACACAGCGCTGCGGCTGGGAGGAATTTCAAAATTGCCCACGCTTCTACTCGGTTGGCTGCGAGGAGACACAAAGACAGCCAATAGCCTGGCCGCGGGATTCAAACGGGCCAAACAAAAAGCAGCCATTACTCGGAGTTCATTTCCTTTCACAGATGCACACACACACACACACACACACACACACACACACACACACACACACACACACACACACACACACACACACACACACACACACACACACACACACACACACACACACACACACACACACACACACACACAGTGTTGCTCATTCAAAAGTCACTGATCTGCCAGACCCAATTGAAAGGCATTTGTAATCACCGGGATCTTACTTCATATCCTGTGTGGCTGCAGTTTTAATGGTACAGCTTCCAGCAAATAAAGCCTTGGGAATTGAAATCAATAGTAATAAATCAGACTAATAAGCATCTCGGCTGAATTTGGAGGGGGGGGAAGAAGCACACTGTTCTCACATCTATCATTTGACATTTATGAGTGGAACTCTTAATCCTCAGATCCGCTAGCAGTGAGGCGGAGTCGTCTGACTGACTACAAATCATGGCAGGAGAGCAGACAAATGTCCATAAAACGGTGCGAAAGCTGACCCTGAAGCAGCCTTGGGTCTGTAATTACAAGCAAACGCAGAGATGAAAAACCCTGATGAAACCCCTACAAGGTAAAATCGACACAAAGTTGCAGCAATTAAATTTCATTCATATTTTTTCCCCGCTGCAAAAGAAGAGACGAGCATGTTAGGGGCAAGGTCACACGCTCTACTGTAGGTGCTGCTGGGTTATGGAGAAAAAAAAATAATCACAATCACGATTATTTAACACGAATACTCATTAACTACTAAGGGTGTGACGAGATCTCGTTTTACGAGATCTCGCGAGATTAAAACGTGACGAGACTTCTCGTCGAGGTGAAAAGTTGTCTCGTGAGGCGATGTGATGTCAGCGTGATGGAGCGTGAAATTACTATTGAAGATCCCCCTGCCACTTTTAAATCATTTGTGTGCAAACATTTTGGTTTTCCTGCGGAAATAATAAACGGCGAAAGAGTGACAGACAAGACGAACACAATATGTAAATATTGTAAGAAAAAAATGCCGTATACCGCGGCTAACACGAGCACTATGCAAAAACACTTACAGCACCACCACAGCTCTCTACCAACTACAGCACCCGTGACGAAAACATTAAAAGGCCAAACAACTCTAAAAGCCTTTGCATCTCTGCCACCGGTAAGTGCAAGAGCCACGGCAATAACGAGGGACATAGGCGTTTTCATTGCAGCTGATATGAGGCCATTTTCTGTGGTGGAAAATGTCGGATTTCGCAACTCCTAAATATCCTTTGCTGTCTCCACTTGCCAAAGCATACCTTTCCATCACTGCTACCTCAGTTCCAAGTGAGTGTGTTTTTTCTACTGCAGGAGACATAGTTACTGCCCAAAGGTCTCAACTGCTGCCAGAAATAGTCGACATGCTTATATTCTTGAAAAATAACATGACCATATCTTAGGCTGTTCTGTGTAGTTTATCTTATAGAAAAAAAATTGTTTCTGTTTGCACTTGTAGTTTTGAGAGAGCAGTACTTTGGTTATTGATACACTTACTGTTTGCATTTAAACATTTTCTGTTGTTTACACATTTATTTTATTTATACTGTTTATTTTTTTTATGTTCGATTTGTGGAAAGGAGTTAGATTTCACAGGGCAGAAGCCAGTTGGTAGATTTTATACAAAACATTTTGCAGTGTTTGCATGTCCTTTACTGCATATGATTCATTAAAATAGTAAAAAAAAAGTTAAATAACATTCATCATTAATAGTTGATTTCAAAAGGCACCTAAATTGTTTTGCATTTTGTGATTTTTCAGTTGAATAAAAAAACTATTTTCCATTCATATATTTCATCATTGAGGATTTCTTTAAAAAAAAATTTTAAATCTCGTCTCGTTCTCGTGAACCCAATCTCGTGATGTGTCTCGTCTCGTGGAGTAAGCGTCTCGTCACACCCCTATTAACTACTGAACTTAAAAAACTGAAAAAGTTCAACAAATCAACCTAGAACTGTGACATATCCCTTAATACTTTTCCCATTTGTGTTCAGAACACAAGACCAAATAAGAGTCTACTTGGAAAACGTAATATACGAAATAATACTTTTTCTGGATTATCTGGTTTTTGTGATCGCTAGGAGCTGAAATCGCAATCGCGATTCATATTTCGGAAAAGTTGCAGAGCCCTACTCTGTTGTGAAATGTGCTTGGGACCCAATGACTGACTGCAGACAAAAAGAACCTTTGGACAATAATGCATGATCAGGCACAGGAGCAGCATCGGAGGATCACTTTTATTACAGAGGGGGCTTGATTTAGGGCGACAAGTAGAACAACAAATAAAAGAGAGAGACACGAGTTTTCAGCCATGCAGCCAGTGTAATTCCTCGGCTCTTCTCTTTTACTGGCTCTGTGAGCGGTGCACTGCAGATGAACTTAACGCCAACGGCCCCCTAGCGTGGTCCCAGAATGCCAGGAGAACAATAGCAGTGGCCGTGGCTGTTATGGTTGTGACACGGCAGCAAGTGGCTGGAACTGAGAGGGGAAGGAGGGGGGGATACGTCTTTGTGTGTGTGTGTGTTTGTGTGGAGAGGGGTTCAAAGAGGGTGTCCGACTTTGTTGGCCGGCTGTTGCCCTTCTATAGGGGGAGTGATGAGGGGGCTGGCAGGGAGACAAAGGGTCCCAACGGTCTGGAAAGGAGGTAGCCGCTGATGCACTAAATCCTCTACACACATTTGATCTCTCACACACACACACACACACACACAAAGCATTTTACACAATCTGATGACAGCACCCAAGCAGAGCACAAGGAGAAGGAGGGGAACAAACTGGCACTGGGTCAAAAATCCAATTAATCCATGACAGGAGCGAGGGTTTGGAAGACACTCCGAGAAACGGTGCAGGAAAACCACAAGAGATGGGAAACAACACACCACTGCCCCCTGACCTGTGTTTGTGCGTGTGTGTGCGCATGTGTGTGTGCGCATGTGTGTGTGAGAGTGGTGTTTGTGGTTACGTGGCAAGTAGGGCTGCGCGATCATTGCCAAAATGAAGTATTTCGCTCTACGACCATTTACCGCGATTATTCATTGATTTTAGGGCACAAAAACACTTTCACATTCACATAAACAGAGTGTTGTTTTCACCTCCATGTCGTTCCATTACTGCCAACGTACAAATCTTTGCATCACAATAAGTAGCGCTGGACTATTCGGGTATATGCGTTTGGATTTTTTAATTTTGGGATTTCGGATACTCATTTTTTGATTGTCTTTTCTTCAATACTGTGGGAACGGCAGAACCCTTAAGGGATTAAGAATGCCTTTAATTAGATGGAAAGACACGTGTTGCAGTGCCGTGTTTCCATTTCCGCTGAGAGTGAGAGTCTTTACCGTCATTTACGGTCGCGTTTCACTCCTCTCGCACCCACACCCACACACCCACACACCCACACCCACACACACACACACACACACCCCTCTCAGCCACACTTACGATCCACTCTAATCCTTCCACAGCTTTGCACGAATCCCAACTCCTATTGGGCTGACCCTACCCGAGCCCATGCACATTGTGTCCGAGCCCGGCCCGACACATTAACTGTAATTATGAGTCCCAGCATGATTTAAACCCGACAATTTTTTAACACATTCTCAACTACAATTCTTTTTACCTGTGGGTAACAGATCAAGGCAGCAACATAATCAAAGCCCTGGAACCATACAGGAGACTTTCTTGTCTCGATCACCTAATTAATACTGTCCTTTGCCACGGTCTGCATGCCGGGTATAGGAGCGACCATATCCGCTGCTAAAGGACTCGTGAGATATCTGAAACAATCTGGCCTGGTTGCGCAATTATGGAAGACAGTGCTACAGATGGGGGGGGGAGACACAATTTAGCACAGTTTACCTCCCACTCAAGTCAGTGCAGGACATATACCCAGCGCTATGGGAGAAGCTGGAGAGGCATAGCTTTCTCCCCACCAAATTAGGCTTAAAAAATAATGATTAAAACAACTCAAATGCTTGATCGAGGGCCCAGCCCAGCCCGGCCCGGCCCGAGGATAGTGGCGGGGGGGTTATGGAAGTTTGGAGTGAGAGAGTGAAAGTGGGGAAAGTTTGGGTCCCCCCCGGAGATCAGGTGATGTTTTTGTCACAACGGGTGATGGCTGTCAGCTAGGAAGATAAATAATGTAATGCCTACGGGATGTAATAGAATCCGTATGATTCAAGCCGGTGACACTCCTGGGGAATGCTCCACTCCAACGGAAGACAAATTCTCAGCCATCAGCTGCTGCTCCCAGAGTCAGCAGCCCAGCAGAGATGGAAATGGGAGGTGTGTGTGTGTGTGTGGAGCCCCGAGGGCAGGGGGAGGGGTTAGACGGAGCCCTGAGGGCAAGGGGAGGGGTTAGACGGCGCACCAAGGGCAGGGGGAGGGGTTAGACGGAGCCCTGAGGGCAGGGGGAGGGGTTAGACGGAGCACCGAGAGCAGGGGGAGGGGTTAGACGGAGCACCGAGAGCAGGGAGAGGGGTTGGACGGAGGACCGAGGGCAGGGGGAGGGGTTGGACGGAGCACCGAGGCAAATCCTCACCGAGAAAACTTCCTACTGTATGGCTTTAAACTTTCAGTATACTCTATTCAACCCTGTCTCGTGGCAGTTCGTGAAATGGTCACGTTATTTAATCGATTGATTTGTGTTCATGGGGTTGTAAACTAATGTATTTCAATGGGAAGCATATGTCGTGGTCACAGCACGACTTTGTTAGTGAGTAGTTTGAAAAACCAAAAATCTGCGTAAAGAGGCTGGTTGGGGTGGTGGATGGGTCAAACAATTCAGGACTTTCACCCCGGAGGCCGGGGATCTCATTCACCCCCGGCCGTCTCCCGGCATGTGAGGTGTCCTTTCCCCATTATTGCCGCACGTCCCCCACGGCCGTCTCCAGGCGTGTGAGGCATCCTTTCCCCGCGCCCGTCTCCCGGCGTGTGAGGCGTCCTCCCCGTGGGCGTCTCCCGCCGTGTGAGGCTTCCTTTCTCCGTTGTTTTTTTCCTAAACCCAACCTCCGTACAGATGGTTCCCATTTCGTGCTGGCCAACACGAAAAAAACCGAGATCAACGTGTTGTCGTACATGAATCAATAGATTAAAAATAACGTGACCATTTCACCAACTGCCGTGAGGCCGTGTTGTCTATTTCTGATTACTGGCCAATCAGTGTTGTCCCAGCAGGTGTTGCCCATCAGCTGTCACAGTCTAACTATCTGCAGCTTATCATTCAGTATGGATTCAAACCTTTGACCAGTCCAGTTTGAAACATGATGGCTTCAGAGAACCCTTGGTGGTATTATTGTGTCAGCTGTCAGAAAGAAACATGCCACCCGTCACTCCCCAGTCTATCAGTCAACTTGCAGTCTTGTTCTCCTCAGTTCTCCCAACGAGTGATGCTCAAACTCTCACTATATTGTTGGGCATGGGAAACTTTGGTTACAACTAATCCAAGAAGAGCCTTTGTTTTGGTTTTTGTACTGTGGACATTTCTATATTTGGCAATTCTGGCTGAGACTGGGATGGTACTTAAAGACCTAAAGGAAAGAAAGTATCATTCTTTCTGACCACACTTTGGTAAATGGTCTAGTATTCAAGCTGTAACCAACCTTGGCACGGATCAGAACAGTACAGAACTCTGGCTAAAACTAAGAAGAACTGGCTCAAAGATACAATCCCAGCTGGATTATCTCCTAAATAAAATAACTCCACTGTTCAGTGTTTCCCCTAAGTCTACTTTTTTTGTGTGTTTGTGCTTTGAATTGTGAAATTACCTGCTAGATTGATTTGTGGAACAAAGGCCTTGATCTTATTAAAATGCTAATTGTTTGGCACAACAGATCATTTCAAACATTCATGTTTTTTTTGTGGCAATAACCAAAGCAGAGTAAACTAGGCCTTAAGAGCCCTCTCAAACCGACTTGTGATGGTGCTGTTTCTGGAGAAAGAATGGAAAGCTGGACACAGTGTGGCTGAATATGAATATATTTATTCACGACTTGGTGCCAGCAAGTTTGAATTGTCTGCTTCTACAGTCTATAATGGTATATTTAAGGAAAAACAGTTGGTCTGTGGAAAAACCCTATCAGACGGGGGACCCTGGGACAAAGTCCCATCAGACAGGGGTCCCTGGTCTTAGTCAGTTTAGGGGTCCTTGACGTGAAAAAGTTTGGGAACCATTGGGTTAGCTAAACTTGAAACAAATTAACAGCTGACAAATTGCAGATGTAGCTAACAAAAAAAACATTACTCAATATAATCTATGCTACAATGTTAGCATGGAGAACTGAAGCTAAGTTAAGTAAGTCGCACATAGAGAAATCCACAACAGATTCCTGACTAAGAACCTTTACCTTAGTGACAATGTTATCATCACTTAACTGATGAAATCCCTCAAACACTTAAACTAAAGAACAGAAAATTCCCTGACTAGATAAACTTACAAGGACAGGGGGAAATGAAAAGAAATAGGAAAATGAAGAGAAAGTAGCAGGTGAGTAAAAAACTGTGGGTCGAGAAGAGAGGAGTTGAAAAAGAAAGAAAGAAAGAAATGTTCAGATGGGTGAACGAGGGGGGGCGGATAGATGAATCCAAAGACAGAGAGAGAGAGAGAGAGAATGAAAGAGAAAGAACAATGCGTGAGAGGGTGAAGCCTCTGGTGGCACTCATTTCTGGGGTCGTCTGTGCCTTAATCAAGGCTCTGAGGCACCCGCGGGTGCACATGGCCCCAGGAATGTGCTCCCGTAGTCTGCAGAAGGGTGATCAATCAGAGGCGGGTGGCCGCCACACAGATGCTTCGCTGTACCGTAACTAACACACACACACACACACACACACACACACACACACGCGCGAGCACAAAGCGACAGTGATGAATTAGGAAACGCTCAGACAGTTTAGGAGTCACTGACTCTCCTCATCTGCATAATAAACTGTCGCATGATCTCATCTCACTTTGTTCCCCCCTTCTGTCCCTATCGGTCCCTATCGAACGGAGAAAAAAATACTCAGAACCTCCCTTTTCCCCCTGTAAGGTGGAAAAAGTTCTGCTGTTCCCTTACACGGAGGAACCAGGGCACCTTGAAAATAATGAGATCCTCTCATAACATCCCACTCGAGTTTTGTTGACACCCGAAAAGGTCCAAAAACAAGCCCGACTCCTCGACAGCAGAACGAGTGGGAAGGGAAAACAAGATCTGATACATAACACAGCAACTGTGAGACACATGCACAGCAGCTATGGTATCCCCACGCTGTGGTATCAAGTTAAATGGTAAGATAACTTGTAATTTGAATTGAACTCACCCTGAAAAGTGGTACATGCTCAACAGTAGTGCTGCACGATATGAGGAAAATGTATTTATGTTTATTTGTATAGGGACGTAGCATAGACCTATGCCACACATCACAGCATTTATAGCCAAAGCTCATTTGCAATGCACGTTAGGGCTCCACGATATATATATGTATATATATATATATATATATATATATATATAGATACAGTACAGGCCAAAAGTTTGGACACACCTTCTCATTCAATGTGTTTCTTTATTTTCATGACTATTTACATTGTACATTCTCACTGAAGGCATCAAAACTATGAATGAACACATGTGGAATTATGTACTTAACAAAAAAGTGTGAAATAACTGAAAACATGTCTTATATTTTAGATTCCTCAAAGTAGCCACCCTTTGCTTTTTTTTGATAAGTCTGCAAACCCTTGGTGTTCACCTGAAATGGTTTTCACTTCACAGGTGTGCCTTGTCAGGGTTAATTAGTGCAATTATTTCCCTTATTAACAAAAAAGCAAAGGGTGGCTACTTTGAAGAATCTAAAATATAAGACATGTTTTCAGTTATTTCACACTTTTTTGTTAAGTACATAATTACACATGTGTTCATTCATAGTTTTGATGCCTTCAGTGAGAATCTACAATGTAAATAGTCATGAAAATAAAAAGGAAACACATTGAATGAGAAGGTGTGTCCAAACTTTTGGCCTGTACTATATATATATATATATATATATATATATATATATATAGATATATATATATATCTATCTATCTCGATTCAATATCGATTTTGCAATATCACGTTGTGCAATATCATGTCGAAAAACTATACTGAAGAGTATGTTTATTTTGTACATTTTTGTGCATCGGTGGCTGTGTGTTGTGATCAATTTAGAGTCCGCAAATTTCATTGGCCGGTTGCCCTGTCGCACGTGGACAGAAAAGTAAGAACATGAGTGTGGCTCAGGGAGATGAGGAAACTCTGGAGATTGAAGCGGAAGCGTTGATAGCCAAAACGAACGCCTCCACGCCAGCGTGGAAGAACTATGCAAAATGTGGTGGGCCAGCGTGTAAGAGGCGATATGCTGGCAGAAGTTTAATCCAATGAAGCAGCATCTTGTTTATTGCTCCCCACCATGGAGCCTATCCATCCACTCACTGCTTACATGTATTATTTTGCTCTTCCTTTTTATTGACGACAGTGTGTGCCGTAGGAGGGCGGTATGCAGTGTATGCGCTCGGCGCATTACAGACTCTATTAATCACAGTCATGTTCTGCCACCTGAACAATGACAAAGCTCAAAATCCAGAGATGAGAAACTGCTGCCACAGCCGAGCTGAGATGGAGAAACAGAAGCCGGATCATATCAATCTTCTGGAGACTGAAGATTTTGCATCCGTTTAAGACTGCTTTGGTTTTTCTACTTCTACTTCTTAAAATACATACAGTGTATGCTTTTTCCATTACAGAACATGACTTGTGGGATTATCAGTCATTCCAGAAAAATGCTGAGTTTTTTTTGTGATTGTCGCGGGCAGATATCCTTGATAATGGAAACGTTTTCTGAAAAAATGCGATGGAATATGCGGGACATTTATGCAATTTTATGCGATAAAATTGGGGGAACTTGCAAAAACTGCAGTTTGATGAAAAAGAGAAAAAAAAAGTGATTCCCCCCAACACCCTGCTTTTCGATGATGTTCACGTCGCATAACTACGTCACTTCATAACGTTCCCATGGCAAAAGGGGAAAATGGCTGCTCTTGTGTGAAGTAAACGCAACATTTTTCAACTTTCTGCTAAGATATATGTGACTTTTTTTTGCAACAAAAACGCGGGGATTGTGAAATCAGGCAAGCCACGAATTTTTTGCGTGGAAATCGGCAATTCATGCAGCGAAAGTGCGGGGTATTTGAAAATATGCGCCCCCCCACACACACACACACATAAATATGCGGACTTTGGCTGATTATGCATTGAATTATGCAATCGCATAATCAAAGAGAGCCTGCTTGAGACCTTACTTATAGACAACAGTTCTACAAAGGTGGAGGGAATGCCATTAGAATGTCCTTCAAATCAATAATGCTACACAATAGCTGACATCAACTTCTACCACATACTATTAGGGCTGGCTTTCATTCAAATTGTTTTATAGCATTGTCGACGTGCCGGTACTTATTTTGATACCTTATTTGGAGAAATGCTCGCTTTCATTTTACTGATAAGCGTTACACTGACCTCAAAGGACCCCTTTCAAAATGACCATGCCAGTTTTTGAAATCCATATCGGATCATTCAATTGAAAATCCCCAGCCTTGGTGGCCATTTGGAACACGTTTGCCTTTAAATGTGGTTGGACGACATGTCAGACAAACAACTTTGTTGCGAGTTTAATCTTGTAGGGTTGGACCAACATAAGCTTTAAGCTTATCTTCAACTGAAGTCACAGTGGCCACAATGTTCCGGTGCTACTAAATATGCTGAAATTTGACAATTTTTATTCCAAAGAAAGTTTCAACATAATACCTTGCAAAGACGAAAAAAAAAAAAAAAGTCTCCTAAAAGTGCTTCAAATCCATTACATGAGAGGACGACCACCTAATAATCCTGCACGCAACACACACGCACGCACACACCTGATGATTTCTTTCTCCAAACTATACCTGTAACAGATGCTATCCTTTTTTTTGGTGTGGACATTTTCCCTCTTGTCGCAGGAGAGGCATGATAACATGAAAAGGGAGAACAAAAGAAAATGAGGGCCTGCACAAATTTAATACTAATTCATTACAGCTCCTTTAGAGATACGGCTAATGCAGCATTCAAAGACCACTTGAAGGCAAAAAACCCAATTCACTGTGCAGTGCCGAGAGAAACTTTCCCGACTTTTAATTACTTTATCGCGCTCATTTTCTCTATCTTTACAGTATTTTAGTGTGAACCAGAGAAAGTAGATAGAAGAGATAGAGCCAGAGCTTAGGAGACGGGGGGGGGATGTATTGTTCAGATGTGGACTTGGTTTAGTCTCTGGCAGGTCTTTTCGGCTGGCCTTTTGAAGTGCCTATGTCCCAGGACGAGGGTGGTTATGGCCCGGGGAAAACAGGATTACACAATTCTCTCTTGTCCAATTAATTATCCGCCTGTTTGGGAAAATAAACTCTCCCCATCTCCCTTTGGCATCGCTCTAGAAGACTTTCCCCTCGCTGATGGCGGGGAGTTTTTCAAATCCAACTCTGGAGAAAAGTGAAAACCTCTCCGCCAACTCCAACTTGGTCTAATCAGGAGGGATTGTTCCACGTCCAATTAAAACTGCCCAGCTCAGATCTATCCAAACCATTGTTAAGAAATTAAAGTGAATTGGTTTTGTGAGGAGCATTCAGAGACTGTTTCTAGTAGATAGAATAGTATATCGGCCGATATTAGACATTTTCCAAACTATCGGTATTGGCATTTATAATAGCCGATAAAAAAATTAAATAAAAAATAAAAATATATATTTTTTTTTAAATATTCATTCATCAGAATCATGATAATTGAATATTAAAAAAATTAAATAAAAACGGACAAAACACCCTTCAAGTGTGTTGGCGTTGCATAGTCTGTCCACCAGAGGGCGCTCTACAACGTCCCTGTTGGCAACACAGATTTTTTTTGTTTGTTATTGTCTTTTTGTTCAAAGGACTTTAAGTCTTAAGTTTGTATTTTTATACATTTTATTTATCAGAACTTTAATATATTTTGATGTTCCTCTGTTCTGTTGAGACAATAGAACAAACAAGTTTATTTTTAAGCTGCATTATCAGATTATTTTAGTCAGGGCTCATAAATAACTACAAAGAACTAATGTTAAGGAAATCTGTTTATGTTTTGTTACGCATTTCTGGATTTTTTTTTTTTTTAAATATATATCGGCCGATATATTGGAATATCGGATTTTTAAACCATCAAATATTTGTATTGGTATCGGCCTTAAAAATCCTTCATTGGTCGGGCTCTAGTTTCTAGAATATGAAGTGGTGAGCCAGTCCACTGTTTTTCTGTTTGATATTTTGGTTTGTTTTCTCTTTGCAGCAATATCTCTTTGAGGTATTTGTTCTCGTCGTGGAGCAGAGAGAGTGCAGGAGAGCCAAAGTCTATGCTTATCTGAGCCCAGGGCCATTCTCAGGGTCACAACCTTCTATTCGCTGTTTCACTCTGGCCTCAAGTAAAAAAAGTGCACAGCAACAACTATGATACAACTAAGCCTCCAGCTCTGGCCAAAAACATTGCACCAGTGTGGGCGGCCCAATCAAAGTCTTGCATTCTGCTCTGTGGGAGTTTGGAGCCCCCGGTTAAAGATAGCAACCTGGAACAGCACATCCTCAAGTCTGGATTAGCCCTGCCAAGTGTGGATTCCCTCGCTTTCTCCCTCTCGCTTCCTCCGACGGCTGCTCCAGGACAGCATGTCAGTTCATCTCAGCATAAGGATGTGCCCGGGGAAAGCCAAGACAACCCCTCCACCCCCCCCCCAATCCGCTGTTGAAGCGCAGCATAGGCACCGCGAGGCACCCACGCCAGGGGTGCACCTCCCAGCATCGCTCCGAGAGATCGGCAGCCTCTCGGTTGCTTGACTTTAACAGGCACTCGGGGGAACTACAGTAGTGGTAATTCAAAGACAAGCAGGCAAACAAGTGCAACGACAGAAACCAGAACTTATCGCCAACTTCTCATTTCTGGATTTATTAGAAAAGGCTTGTACAATGAAAAAAGCCAAAGCAACATCCTGTGTTAGTCAAAGACTTTCAATCATTTTGGATCATTTTTAATTACAGTACGTATGGATGCCATTAGTTCTCCTATTAAGGCCAATGTTCAAATACTGGCCGTTCCTTTATGATACCTGTGGGCATACATCATCACTAATCTGCTGCTTCTAAGCTTCTCTTTTTTTAGGATTGCATTTTAAGTCACTAATTAATTCCAGTTGCCATCTTAAGATTTCCAAACACTGTTAGAGTAAGTTACGTTGTTAAGTTCCTGCAGACGTTTGTTCTTAGTGGCGTTTTAAATGTGGAACATCTGTGCAGGAAGTGTTCCATTAACAGTAGCTTAACAGCAACCCCAAAAACTACAAAATGGAAACGAAATTGATTTTATTCTATTTATTTTCGCTCGACTCTACCCACCTCCAAACCTCTCTCTCACTACTCTTTAAAAAAGAAACATGAGGAAAGTGTAATGCTTCAGTAGTAATGAAGAAAGGAAGAATGAGTCTAACAAAGTACATGTAAGAGTAGATTCCATCAGTTTATCTAACCTGACACGCCAGATGTTCACAGAACCATGTGAGAAGGCATCCGTGTAAACCGTTTGGGAAAGGGCAGGTACTACGAACGCCGATTGGTTCGGTCCGCTGCTGTTCCCACTCAAACGCGTTCAACTGGAGCCTGACGAGATGGATCTTCGTGCGATATGTGATCCTGCGAGATCAATATGTAAGAGAATCCAGCTGCCGTGCAAGGTAACAGTTTATCACCACTCATCTGCCAATCTATACGTTTCTCCCATCTAGCGCCATGTCTTATACTGGTTATTGGTTTGTGCACTTAAAGGAACACGCCAACTTATTGGGAATTTAGCTTATTCACCGTAACCCCCAGAGTAAGACAAGTCGATACATATCCTTCTCATCTCCGTGCGTGCTGTAAGGCTGTCTGATGGTTCCAGCATTAGCTTAGCCTAGCACAGATCCTGCAGGTAACTGGTTCCAACTAGCCTACTGCTCCAAATTGTGACAAAATAACGCCAACATGTTCCTATTTACATGTTGTGATTTATCAGAGTCTGGCGTGTACAAAAAACAACGTAACATGAGACACAGCCATCTTCTAACAAGTAAACAAACCGGGAACTATATTCTCAGACAGGCTTGCTGCGAGCATATCACTCCGCCCAAGTACTATATTCTTATGCCTGAGAATATAGTTCCCAGTTTGTTTACAGTTAGAAGACGGCTGTGTCTCATGTTACGTTGTTTTTTGTACACGCTGTGACTCTACAAATCACAACATGTAAATAGGAACATGTTGGTGTTATTTTGTCACTTATTGGGAGCATTAGGATTGCTGGAACCATTCACCTGCTAGTTCTGTGCTGGCCTGATGCTGCTGGAGCCGTCAGACAGCCTTATAGCATGCACGGAGATGAGAAGGGTATGTATCGACTTGTTTAACTCTGGGGTTACGGTGAATAAGCTAAATTCCCAATAAGTTGGCGTGTTCCTTTAAGATTTCCAAAATTAATCTCCACATCAGTGTTGAAAATAGAGCTGGGCAATATATCAATGTTATATCAATATCGTGATATGAGACTATCAAAAATCTCATTGTGTAAATATTTTGTGAAAGCACCAACAGTCAACACTACAATATCGTTACGGTATCGATATCGAGGTATTTGGTCAAAAATATTGTGATATGATTTTCTCCATATTGCCCAGACCTAGTTGAAAATGACTGTTGTTCCATGGAGGACATGGTCATTTCAAAAGAATGACGTCCTTTGAGCTCGGGCTGCAACTAACGATTATCTCCATTGTCAATGAATCTGTTTATAATTTTACAATTAAATTGATTAGTTGTTTGTTCTATAAAATGTCAGAAAATGGTGAAAAATGTGGATCAGTGTGTTTCCCAAAAGCCCAAGACGACTTCCTCAAATGTCTCATTTTGTCCACAACTCAAAGATATTCAGTTTACGGTCACAGAGGAGTGAAGAAACTATAAAAACATATTCACATTTAAATGAACACATTCACATAAAAAATGCCTCAACCCGATTTATCACCAAAATAATTGCCTATTATTTAAATAGTTGACAACTAATGGATTCATCTTTGCAGCTCTGCTTAGAGCTGCTATGCTGCCAGGGTTTTTGAAGGAGTTTCATCAGTGGCCGCAGCTGTAAAATGGAGACGACAAGAGATAATGAGTGACTGAGATGAGATGATTTCGGCTAGAGAAGAAGCACTCGGAGCCCCCGGTTAGCCAGGATGACATGCCTCTGATGTCGTACAGTCGACATGAGTGCTGTGAAAATGAGAATGACAGCCAGTTCAAAACGAAGGCAGTGTTGGGAGCTGATAGTAGTATCATCCAAATAAAATGGAAGCAGATGAGGTGACTCAAACTCCTGGCGAATATTTGAGAATTTACAGTAAGCTCAATACAGGAAAGGTCACCAGCGGGGCAGAGTACAGCTGACACTTTCGGAGTACTTCAACAGGTTTGAAAGGAAGACAAATGATGGCTTTCCATCCCTAGACAGAGCTTTCATATTTGGATGCCAGCGGCTGGCAGTGAAGATATTTCCTTTTGACATCATCATCTTCACTGCCGGCCTTATTTCCCACGATGCCTCAGCTTTTTTTTTTCCAAATGCTGAGCGACCCAGCGTAGAGGATATTTAGTAGCGGCATTTCAAGTTTTAATCCTGCAAACTTTCAATTTCACCGTAGTTGAGAGATGAGCAAGACAGAGGCGGTGAGAATGGAAGAAAAAGACAGATAGCGACAGGCACTCATCAGTGGGTAGCAGGCATGGAGAAGTGGAAGAAGATGAAGCAGCAGAAGAAGAAGCCAATTACCCATGTGGCCACGCCGACCGCGGGGAAGCGGTATGTCGAGGCTGCCTGTTCTGAGTCCGATAACCCTCCTGTGTCATCCCTCTGTGTCAGCCAGAATTTTATCTGCCACTTGGGGGGGAAAGACATCCACCGCATAGGCAACAACAACCACCTGCAGCCAAAGAGAACCACGAGCCACAGACGGAGACGAGAAGTAAAAGAGTCGGGAAAGCACAGGAGCAACTGACACGAGCTGACAAAGAAATGGAGTAGTGGGAAATACTAACACACTAGGAGGGATTCATCACAAACAGCAGCACCCTTATCAGAAGGGAGAGGGGGGACAAATGTGGCAGCCATCAACAAGTAGGAATTGACCAATATATTAGTGTGGTTATGTATCTGCCAATGCTGTTCTTCATTTTCTTGTTTATGTAATCCATTCCTGACGTATAGGCCTCTGCTGCTTGTATTACTGATGGAAGATTCTTGGTGTGAACGGGATAGCATCTGAAGTATCAAATAACGGCTGGGGCTGTGCTCGACTGAAGAAATTCTTAGTCGACTAACACTCATTCAATTGTATCGACTGATCGATTAGTCGATTTAATCGACAGATCTGTAAATCTGAGTTTCTCCGCAAAGAGTCACGCAAAAGCACCACTTTAATTCTTGTGTTTACCAGAGACGTGCTGGTACGTTTCTTGGTAATAAGTCGTTCAACATGAAAAAAGCATCAAACATGACTAATCGACTAAAGAAATCTAAGTTGACTAAGACCAAAACGACCGATTAGTCGACTAATCGGCTAAGAGGGAGCAGCCCGACTAACAGCAGCCTGAATCAGAAGTGAGCAGCATTTAGCACACAATCACACCAAATTAAAAACCCACAGCCCTACATGCAAAGTGAAATAACACTATATATCATGTCCCCTCCTGGTGTATTTCTGGACAAAGTGTACAAACTAATTACAGTTTCCTCTCGGTTTGCTGCTTCAGTCAAAAAGGCAAGAGAGGAAAGGGAAGAGAATTTCTTAGCTCAACAATATTACAGCCCCATAGTAATTAAACCCCCGATGTGTTGAGCATTTACCTCAATAAATCATTCCCACATTTAGGTAGCTGTAGATGTAGGGGTGGGTGGGGGGGGCAATGCAGAGAAGCACTGCATTAGCCAATCAAATACACTCGAGAACGCACTCAAGGAAGAGCATCTAGTGCACCTTGTAGAACTGTGCTAATCTACCGCGAGTGTCAAGATCAAGTGATCAATGATAGTCACCGAGCTAGTCTCGGCATTTCAAAATGTATACATCCTAAATGTATAAATACAGTGTCTTTGTTTGGAAAATTGTCCGCAGCATAAAGTAGCAATGGCTAGTAGCTTCCCTCTGCTTGCATCGATTGCTAAAACAGGGTTTCTGCAGGGCTCGCCAACTTTAATTTAAGACCATTTTTAAAATCACATAGAATGAAATTGATTACTAGTTTCACGGTCATGCCGGAGTAAGTATAATGGAAAACCAGTAGGGATGACATGGCCTTGAATTATTTATTATTATGTTATTTCTTTGGCAATAACTGCTAATTTCATTAACATGACCTAGTCCTAAATAAGTGGCAGAAAAATGGATGGATGGATGGACCAATTTTCTTCGTGATAAATAAAGCATCTCTATCTACCTAAAAAAATGATTCATTCATTTAAGTTGATTTGAGTTTGTGCTTAAATTGACATCCTGTACATGGTACGATATAGTGTCAGTGTTCGATGCGGGTCTGACGGTGCTGCCTGAACCTCCACAAAAAAAAGGATTGAACAGCCTCCGGCAGCACAATCCACTGTCTCCCAACAGCCCGCCATCATATACAAAAAAATAACTGATACTGTCTACAGCAGGAGAGAGAAAAATAATCACAAACTTGGTAAATGAAATGTAAGACTTTTTAATACCCTTTAAGGCTGTTTTGAGGAAACACAGCTCTTGGCATTATTCTGCCGGAGAGCTATTGATAGTCTAGACAAACAAAGAATTATGTTTCATGTGTCTGCCATGCCTGAAAGCCACTGCATTCATCTAGGCAACATGAACCAGGGCTTTTCTCTGGAGCAGCCCACTGGGGGCCCAAGGCCAAAAGGACTGAAGAGACGCTTTGAATGGAAAAAGGGATATCAAGTGTTTGAGAAGAGAGTAGGAAAAACCCCTCACACTCACCAGGGCAGGGAAAGTGGCAAAGCCTCCCACAGGGTAATAGAAAGTGTCCATGTGCAACATTCTCACTCCCAACTCATCACGTTTGGTCTTTGTAAATTATAGAATGTGGTCTAGACCTACTCTATCTGGAAAGTGTCACGAGATAACATCTTTTATGATTTGACACTATAAATGATATTGAATTGAATTGACTATGTCACTCTTCATACCAAGATAATTACCAAATAATGTGGCTCGGGAAAGGGAAGTTTGGGGTCCCCTGCTGGAGCTGCTCCCCCCGCGACGCGACAACGGATAAGCGGACAAAGATGGATGAATGGACTCTTCATACCAAACCCTTCACAAGATTTGTTGCTCTTCATACTACGGCTTCATACAGCGTCGCAGTCTGGCCCTAAAAGTGTGCCTTGGGAGTCGGTATCAAATGCTGAGGACCACTGACCAAGGTCCCGTATCTGATGAGTTGGGAGTAGGGCTGGGCAATATATCGATATTATATTGACTAGTGCAGTGCCTGTTGAAAATGTGCCTGGTAGGAATGGGCCGATTGGTATTTGCCGATGGAAGAATTCTCCAGAACCAAATTGTACCCCAAAATTACTTACAGAAGGACCCAAAACCACAATGCAACTCCACTGTATAGCTTATACTACTGACTTACAGTGTAGGCTAGGTCTACATCAGAGGCAGACATTGTACTACTGTATTTACCTGATAGAGAATGCTGCAGATTCAGAATGTAATCACAAAATATCACAATGACAATGTGGAGTAATCAGACATTAGTGTCATGGACTCATGGCAGTGCGCTACCCACCCTGCCCGTTATGAGAGCTAATCAGCACACATCTGCTTCCATCAACCACCAGAACCGGACCGTTTGTGTGTGTGTGTGTGTGCAGAGAGAGAGAGAGAGAGAGAGAGAGAGAGAGAGAGAGAGAGAGAAAGAGAGAGAGAGAGAGATGTTGTCTTGTGTCGTTTGATTGTTAACGTAGTGCTACTTTGCACATTTTTGTGGCCCTAGTGCTTTAAATTGATGGTTCGGAGTAATTTACCCTAGGGTCCTTTGCACCATGACCTCGAGCCAAACACCCCCCCAGAAGCTTTTTTCACCTGGGTCTAACATTGGGGGAGTTAGCGTAGAGTAGCGTTAGCAGCTGAATAGCTTAGCGCAGGGGCTAATGGACCCACGTTTGTATCTCGAAAATGACCCCTCTAATAATGCCCAAAATGATACCAAACTTCTACACTGTTCATATAGATTATGTACTCATAAAACGATGGATTGGAAAGTTTGTAAGTACACCAGAAGTTTATGAACACTTGACTGCTCTATTCTGCTCTCTGTTGTTGTTGCTGCTGCTGCTGCTGCTACCTGCAGTTAGACGAGTGCTTAGGGCCGTCTACAAATTACTACACCAAAAAGAGATACAAAAAAAATATTTATTAATTTAATGATTAAATAAGGTAATGTCTCCAAACTTACCTCAATTATTACTTGTCTCCTGCTAGTTATATTACAGCACTTACTTTAAAAAATAAGTTAAATTAAAAAATATTTTTGTTGCATCTCTTTTCGGTGTTGTAATTTGTAGACGTCCCTAAGCACTTGTCTCACAGCAGCAACAACAACAGCAGAGAGCAAAAGCCAGCAGGCAAGTGTTCATAAACTTCTGGTGTACTTACAAACTTTCCAATCCATCGTTTTATGAGTGCATAACCTATTTGTACTAGTGTAGACCTTTGGTATCATTTCGGGCATTATTAGTGGGGTCATTTACAAGATACAAACGTGGGTCCATTAGCCCCTGCGCTAAGCTATTCAGCGGCTAACGCTACTCTACGCTAACTCGCCCAATGTTAGACCCAGGTGAAAAAAGCTTCTTGGGGGGGTGTTTGGCTCGAGGTCATGGTGCAAAGGACCCTAGGGTAAATTACTCCGAACCATCACTTTAATGCAGTGAGCAGTGATTTTTAATAAGTTATTTGTTTTGTCTAATTACATTTAATTTAGAAGCACACAGTCTGATATGAACAGTGGGCGACTGAGCATGAGGCGCCACCGTTTTGTAAGAATCTGGCAAACTTGAGATTAAATTCTAATATCATTTTCTGGCTAATTGTAGTTGGAACTAAAATACAAACTGGCAGCATAACAAACACAGTGTCAAGTAGCACGTCTGTGACAGCTGACGTAGGCCAGAAATACAACCACTAACGCATCAAGTGGTTGCCTCATCCTCAAATTACCTGCAGCAGCCTTCAGTCATGTTCGGGTTCATAGGGTTCACAGAGTAATAGTCAATTTCCATCAGGGAGTGAATTCTTTCTGATCGTAACATAACTCTCTTAGTTTGGGTAGTTTTAAAATACTTGCGTTGGCCCTTCCAACACCGGGGGTCAGAGGTCCTGTGGTCTCGGCAGGTGCTAGTTAAAGGAGTTAAGAACTTTGAAGTTCTTTGAAGGATTCAGGCTTTTTTCTGGGGTTGAGTCAAACTGAGGATTTCCTGTGTATTCTCCTTTTGGTCGCTACAGAGCTCCGGAGGTTTTGATCGGGCTGGAAAATATCATTTATTGTGCATTATTTAAACGGTCATTAGTCTCACAAGCCTCATCCTTCCTGGGCACGGCTCTAGGCTTTCATTTTTTACATCAGTTATCACCCTATTATACGCAAATGAATCATCCTAAGTCTGAAAACCTATAATATATAATATATCAATTACACCGACAGTGAGGCAGCGAGGAAATATTTCCTAAAGATAGCCAGTCAGCACCTGAGGGAAGGGAGAGGAGGAGGAAAGGGGCAGGGGATGAAGAAAGGGAGGGAAAAAAAACAGAGGATAAGAGAAAGATATAAAAAAGAAGGAGGAAGTAGAAGAAAAAAAGAATTGGAATCAAAGGGAGACAAGGGTCAGCTTAAGAGTGGACAGGTAAAGGTTCCACTATGTCCCTAGTCTATATACACGACGTTCCACTTCCGGGATTGCTCCGGTGCTGCCCGAAATTCCGGCGGATCACGCTCTTTTCGCCTGGATGTCCGTTACCTTTCGCTTTCTTTGTGTTGGAATTTTAAACTCTGGTAAAGCTATGAGGATTATGGTTAACCTTTTCTCAGATCTCTGCAGGGTAAATCCAGACATCTAGCTAGACTATCTGTCCAATCTGAGTTTCCTCTCGCACGACTAAAACTACTTTGAAATGTACACGTTTCACCAAAACAAGTTCCTTCCAGAGGCTATTTTGCAGGGGCACCGTGGCTTCGTCCGGCACTTAGCACCGCCCAAGACGATTGTGATTGGTTTAAAGAAATGCCAATAAACCAGAGCATGTTTTTCTCCCATCCCAGAATGCTGTGTGGACTAGCCAGACCCTCCTCCGCGGAGCTGTGGAGGAAGGTCTGGCAAAGCAAGACTGATATGTCCCCAAACATAACCAAGGGTTGCTCTAGCAGCGCCATTCAAAGATTTCTCAGTACAACTTAACAAAAAATGAAGATTCATATTTATATTAAAAAGAATTAATTTACTATGGTCAAAGTGAGACGCAAATGATAGTGAAGTACTGAATGGGCAGGATTACCTCATCCCATGTACGTGATCCCACTACCCACCAATTTATTGATAAAATTAAACGGTTAATAACAAAATGTCAAATATATGAGCTCAAAATATGCTAATCAGTGTTGACCCGATCCCACTTATTACAAACCTAAATATAAGAGCTCAGATACTAAGAAACCGTATCATGTTTCTACAGCCTTTTGTAAGTAGTATAGCTGAAATGATTTTATTAATTCAGATATACTGTATTTCAGTATATTCAGAGATATATGTAGGCAGGATATGAAAATGCATGTAAGTAAGCGGCTTAACCTGAGTAAGACCTTAATCAGAATGTGAGCCATTAGCCCAGAACTGTGCTGTGAATTAACATAAGCAAAAATGTTGATCCATTTGCTCTTATAAAAGGAGTACTTTACTCCAGAGCAGTGTTTCCAGAAACACACCTGGATGGATGCAGAATGTGATGATTCCTGCTCAAGTCACGTATATTCAAATCAACAAGGAAAAACAGATATTTAGTTTTTATATTCACATGCCCGTCTATTTTAAAATATTCTGCCGTTTGAAATGTTTTTCATGTGTGGCTTTCTCGGCTGCTTACATTTGTTAACCAGTGACAGGAACTGCATGTAGTCAGCGGTAGCTCTGTGTCGGTCGGTGTATACTGATGAGCGAGGAAAGAGATAAAGTATTCAGAGAAAGAAGTAAACAGCCTTAGAATAATCAGTGGTGGTAACAGAGAGGCCCTTTTGGAGCCGTGGGACCTGTTTGTAGGAAGAGTCACTGCTGTTAATTCCAGGTATTAACAGCTCAAGCAGAAATTGAAGGGCATAGGCAAAGCTAATAAATAATGCAAATCCACTCTAAATGCCTTTCATAAACTGGAGAGAGCTTAGAGAGGGCGCTGAGACTGACCCTCTTGTTAGCATCGGACTGAAGAGACACTTTGGCTGGCACAAAAACTCGAAAATGAGGTTTTTGAGTACACAAAGAGTGGATTTTCAGGTAACATTAGCATACCACTGGCACCCAATATGGACTTTGGAATGTTTGTGAACTGCTCGTTATTAATGTCGACTAAACCTAATTGACTAGTTCAAGAAAATTTTTATTTTTGATTGCAAACTGAACATAAGTTGATGATGAGAGCCTACATATCACATTAGGGGTGGGACAAAATATTGATATGGCAATATATGTTGTTCTCTTTGTGCGATAATCAATATACTGGCACCAAATATCGATATTTTAACTAAAAGAATCAGGCGCTCTAAATAGATTTCCCTTCTGCGTCGCTACTTCATGGTTCCTTGAAGTTGGCGCTCATGAACACATGAACGAGGGAAACTTGAACATAAGGTAACTAGTCGAAGAGGAAGGGGATTTCAACGAGATGGCGGACAGCAGTTTGAGGAAAATAACAGATGCCCCAGCCACGTTTAAGTCTAAAGTCTGGACCCATAGTTGCTCTATAGTTGTGTTATTTTAGTATTATATCTTATGCTGCAGAATTGTGCTTGGACTTGCAGTGAATAAGGAGAGAAAACCTGCACTTAACCTTTTCACAGCCATTTTGTATTCATTGTGATACCATAATAGGATTGTCTAGCAATATATTTTTTAATCGCAGAATTGCTGTATCGTGATATTATCGGTATCGTGAGCCATGTATCGTGTATGGTATCGTGAAGTACCTTGTGATTTCCACCCCTATATCACATGCTTTTGTGTGTAATGTACTATACTGTAGCTTGCTAACCACATGTTAGATGCTAGCCATGCACTAACGTTTATCTGTAATGTTATTTGATAGAAGACACCATTAGCTGTGGCTAAAAGAAACTGAGGGAAGTAGCAAAACACAGATTTCTTGAGCCACCATGCTGTGTTTGGGCTGTGTAACATGCAGTTTATTTTAACTGCTGAGACATGGAATGGACATTTTTGTTGTTTCCTGATGGCGCAGTGGATATGACACATGCCTTTGGTGTGGGAGACCAGGGTTCGATTCCCACCGCGACACACCTGAGCGAGACACTTAAGCCCTAGATGCTCCAGAGGTGTGCGACCTCTGACATATATAGCAACTGTAAGCCGCTTTGGATAAAAGCGTCAGCTAAATGGCATGTCATGTAATGGTAACCAGAAAGATACAAAACTATGAAAATAAATCACCAAATGTTAATTTAGCCAGCCGGCTAGTTCAATTCAATTCAATTTATAGGGAAATCATAACAGACATTATCACAGAACACTTTAGAGTATCGTTAGCTAGCTAACAAAAAATATAATGTACAAAGAATTTCAGCCCTTGGCTGACAATAAAGTTGTATCGTATCGTATTGTATAAGAAAAATAGCTAGCTAAGGAAAACCAGATGTTAAGCTAAAGCTAGCTAATTAGGTGATTTAGGGATGGGCGATTTGCACCATCCTCTGAATATATATGCAATTACATACGTAAATGCAATTTTTTATGACAATGTTTAGACTGATATTAACATAATACAGTTTCTGGAAAATGACTTAAGAAATTGATAAAGTAACAGGGGTGCACGATTCAGAAAATGTCACGATTCAATATATATTTTTAGGCTCAAGATTCAATTCAAAATGGATTTTTTGATTCAAAAACACACCCCTATAAAGTAGCTAAACATGAACATATCATGTAACACGTCTGTTACAGGACCGCCTCAAATCAAGGTACTAAAATGTATTATCAACGTATGGCAAAATCTTACTGTATGTATCATATTACCAACCTCTAAGGTGACTAGAAAGTGTTCCCCTAAATAAACTTGGTGATTTTGCTGAATGTAGTTACACACACCAACACATCAACAAGCTCTTATTAGCAATTAGCTGCACAATGACTTTCATCTTTGATAACCTTTTGGAAAATCTGAAAACCATGCTTCAGTAAACGCTAATATTAAAAAGGGTGTAAACATGACACCGGGGTCCATATTAACAAAGTGAGTCAGATGGGTGAGAGCTGCTATCCTCCTGTCAATGCAGTGAGCCCTGTCCCTGAAAAAATATTGCTGCCTCTCGCTCTAATGACATGACCAGCTTCACACCGTCCTCTATTTACAGGCCTGTCAAAATCTTAATTATAGTCGCTCACGTTACTGTCATACCTGGTGCTGAGATAGCACGATCCCCTGTAGATGTGAGGACAAAATGGGCACCTTTATCTATAATGCAAACATGACATGGTGTTAAAAAAATAAAGCATTCAGTCAGGAGTTTTCAAAGTCGAGACAGAGCTTTGTTAAAAGCATACAGTATGGATGTGGTGCATCTATTAGAACATTCTGACACTCTCAATTGGTATGTATATTTAGAAAAGGTAGCACAATAAAGAACAAACATTCAACTGCTAATAATTGGGGCTGAAATTCTTAGTCGACTAACACTCATTCAATTGTATCGACTAATCGATTAGTCGATTTAATCGACAGATCTGTAAATCTGAGTTTCTTCGCAAAGAGTCATGCTAAAGCACCACTTTAATTCTTGTTAAACACCAGAGATGTGCCGATACATTTCTTGGAAATAAGTCATTCAGCATGAAAAAAGCATAAAACATGACTAATCGACTAAAGAACTCTAAGTTGACCAAGACCAAAACGACCGATTAGTCGACTAATCGACCAAGAGGGAGCAGCGCTACTTATAATTTCCTTTTTTCAAAACCCACAAATGATGACTCTGTTCACCCAAATTGGAATCTATTTCAACAATGTGGTTGTATCATGACATGCGCCATTGTAAAATCTTGCCAATTGAATCAACTGATTATAGTGGTTAGCAACACTTACTACTCCAAAGACAATAGTGAATCAATTGGAGTCTTCCTAATCACATATAGGTCTAGCTTCCTAATGAGCCAATCTACATGTGCTGTCAAAATCATTTCTGTAACATCATGGCCGTGCGATGGATTCACGAAGATAATAAGGTGCGTTTACTCCTTGATTTGACGCGCACAATGCGTGGCTTTCGGGGTCGAGCCTTTGGAACAGACCACAGGGCTTATTTTCTTTCTTCTACAGAAAATTGCAATTTAACGGTTTGTCCTGAGCCTTTATCTTCCAACGTTCTACAGGAGGATAAGAAAGCAACAGGTAGGTAAAAGTTCCACATGGAAAATTCCGGCTACTTTGTTATAAAGAAAAAAAAAAGCTTTATCACTTGCCTTCAGCCAATCACTCCTGAATCTCTCCACAACACATGGCCTTTTCTCCGTCAGTATATATTTTTTCATCCTGTTTTCATTTCTCCGGTCTGTCTGTGGTCTGCTCGTGGTATTTAGTGGTTTCAGTCAGCTTTGCCCAAGATACACATGGTTTATATCTTCCCCTAAACTTTCCCCTGAGGCTGATGAAAGAAAGTGAATTTAGAACCTCAGAGGGACCAACGACTGCAATCACAAGTGTCACTATTTCAAGAAGAAAAAAGGGTCCAGATTCTCAATACTATACTTATTTTCCACTAGAAGAAATGTCCATTCTGCTGCGGTCTGTGACACCAATTAATGGCAGCCAAAATCTGATCCAATTATAGTTCTAAACACAATGAAATGTTCTTTTAAAGAAGCAGCAACAGATTTTTGTTGAATTAATAAAAAATAAAAAAAAGGGTCAAAGGGTACACAGATCGCCCAGGCAAAGGTCTATTGTTGACCCTTAAATGGGATCAAGTGCAACAATTAACTTACCGATTTACTTACACTGACAATTTAAGTTATATGTATTTACATGATAAATACAATTATTTTCATCATTAAAACCCTATTAAATCATCCTATACTCCAGATGTGCAGAACACACATGCCATAGCTAAGTCAAAATGTCTCACCCAAAAATTCAGGGGCTCAAAAAAGAAAAGCCAGGGTGAAGAGAGAACAGTTTCAAAGCTAGAGTGAATATATACTGGTATCCTATGAAACAAGGTGACCTAAGGCATCCATTAGCACCAACCATGTCATGCTATCTTCTCGGGAAAGGGATAAAAAATGCTTCAAAGTTAGACAAAATGTTGGCAAGGGAAAAAGTGGCATTGCCTTTTTTTTTTTTTTTTTTTTTTAAATGGTGTATTTGAATATTTCTGCATAATGTATGCAAAACAGAGCATGGCCTGGTCTAGAACCCTGGATTCAGAAATGTTTGTTAGAAACTCCATATCTGCCACTACAAGGCTAATGGCCAAGAGATTGTTTAAAATTCCCCGTGTTGGTTTTAGAGCTAAGGGGGGTGCTGGAGTGGATGTGCATAAGGGGGGCCGTTTTCAAAATGGTTTCTGCCTTGGTCCGTAATTCCACCATTGGATGGCCTGCTCACAGATGCTGATGTCCATTACTATAAGAAGATGTATACCTACACATCTGATTTGTACCAGTACTTCAGCAGTACATAGACCTAACTGTACCTGCACAACAACAGACTCCAACACTGACAAATTCAAATAAGTCATGCGATCAAGAGAAACTGCTCTCTGTTAATGTGCCATTTAAATGCAAAGAGTCATTCTGCCTCCTCTAGTTAGTTTTCCTACTCTGGGCCCTAGATCATCAAAGCCAGCAGTGTTCAGATTTATTTTTTTATTTTTTTATTTTTTTTAACCGGGCAGAGCGGGGACAGACGAGAGGGCAGCCGGTGGAGACAAGAAACCATAAACGGTTTGAAGTTCTGTGCACCAAATGAGCTTCATGTTCAAAACCCCAAGAGGGAAGTTTCAAGGGTGAAGAGCCTCAGAAGTCTGCTTAGCTTTACTGAACTTTGCCGAGCCCAGCGCATGCTGGACCGGCCGCTGCAATAGCATTCGTAGCTCAAAAGGTGATTTATGCTGAACCAAAAGCTGACATTAATGATGTTTTTTTTTTCCCCCTTTCTGTGAGCCACATGATATTTGCATTCTGTCTATGTTTGAAATAGCAAGGTTGGGTGTTTGAAGAAATCTGAGAGCAGACATCCTCTCTTTGCATGGATGATGGGGGCTGCTGCTGCGCTTTTTAAATGTGAATAGGTGTATTCTCCTCACCACTAGAATATGTTTACACCTATATATTGAAGTAGCTCCATGTGGAAAATACATAAACATCACCTCTTTTCATATGTATAACTACTGAGCTCTCTGCAAACAATATCACACATAACGTCAATTAATGTGCTGCCCTTTAAAGGATTCTTTCTGATAATTATCCTCATTTTCCAGATTACAGACCAGCTATTGGCTGTCTACTGGATTAAACTGTGGTTAAATTAACTGCTGACCATTTTTTAAGGTATATTTTCTTGTGCAGGACAACGTTTGGGAATTTAAATTAGACCAACCTTTCTAGATGCTGCCATTTCTCAAAGGGACCCCGTGGTATCGACCTAAACAAGTTTTTGAGGTGTCCTCCGTGGGTTCAATTTAATTCAAGTCCAATCAAATCTCCTTTAAGAGCCCCTGAATCTGTTCTGTCTGATCCAGCACAGCAGAAGCCTGTTCAATTTTACTATTAAAAGAACAGCCTGTCCATCATGCACAGCAATCATGTCTGCTTTCGCACATAGCCCCAGACACTGAGCCTTGGCATCTCAAATCCTGCATTACAATGCTGACAACCAGGCTGAGAGATTCTGAAGAAACACTGGCGGGGAAGAAAGGGAAAAAAAACAGCAAAGCTGAAGGGCGTAACATGTTCCTTTTTAGCTGCAATGTTTCATGTCATTGGTATTCTACTGGCTGGTGGGCGCAAATCAATACTATTGAGCTGCTGGTGCCCAATAAACTAAGTTGTTGTCTCAATTGCAGTGTCTTTAGCGTCTCTGAAAGAATTCAAAGCCCTTGGAAAGATTCAAGGCAAAACGTATATATTTGCAGTGTTGCTTCTGAGGTCCTCTTGGAAAACTGACCGTGCATATCGTCCCTGAGCTACAGGATCAATCAGAAGGTTAGATAGACAGGTCACCTTACATTGCAGAGTGGGAAAACACAACAGATAAAGCCGACTTTACACTGGGTATGAACAGGTAAAGCCATATTTCTTCTCTAACGTGTTCACTTACATTATTATTTATGATACTTGCCTGCATCACATATTGATGCAGTGGTAAATAAAGACAAACACATACGAAAGCTAAACAAGAAGGTTATGTGTAACCACTTGTCTCACTAGAATCCATATTAAAGTGGACATATTATGCTTTTCCGTATTTTCATGTCATATCTACGATGTTATAATGTTGGATTTTCATGTTAAATGTGGCCAAAAAACTCAAATAATGAGGTAAACGTATTTAAGAGAAATCCCCATGAGTTAAAACGTTCAGATTTCCATCTATTCTGAACGCTCCGGTTTCAACTGTTTTTTATTCTCTCGGCTAAGTGTTACACAACTCTAAGCCAGCCTTCTTTGATTGGTCATTAGATTAGATTAGATTTTTTTTACTGATCCCAAAAAAATGGGAAATAATGGTGTTGCAGCAGCAAAAATATCAGACACACAGCACACATACAGAGTAGGACTGGAGTGTTTTCTTAAGCCACTGCTGTGTTAACATTGTTGCATGCTAACGGCAGTAAAATGTCATCTTGGCTGCCAGTATTGTTAAATTCTTCGCATTTTCTGTTTATGTAGTATTTGGTTTAAAAGCCTTTATCTGCGATTTTTGTTCCTTTGATGATGAGATCCCACACAGCCATATATCACATCTTCATCTCTTACCCAGCAGCATCCGAGAGGAACATCCAAGTCATCGGAGCATGAGCTCATCCTGTCTGTAAATGACCTTCTCTAATGGATGAAAAAATGATGTAAAGCAGCCTTTGTAGCGCTGCCGGCCCCTGAGGAACACCAGGAAGTGTAATCAGCAATGACCCATGCTAGACTCCACCAATCCTGGGGAGTTCCTTAACATACCCAGCCTGCCTCGGGGGAGCTGTGCCTGGAACAGCGGAACAAGTACTTGATGACTGCGAATGGATTATAAAATCCCGGACGTCTGCCGGCTCCTTCAACGAATTGCCACAGTTTACCCGAGCCGGCCGCCTATAACCAGCACCTTTCACACTTTGATGTTTTCCTCTCGGATGTAGGCTTGCAAATACTGCTTTAAATACACATATATGTAAAATGTCAGCGGAGATTGGAAAGCAGGCCACCTGTGTAGATTCGTGACAAACTTAAATAGAAAAGCAGCAAGGGGCTGAATGTGGGAAAACAAGCTGTCAGTAGGTTGATGATTGGAACGCAGTCCAAGGTAATAAGATTGTTTGGCATAAATCACGGAGAAAACCTGGTGAGCACGCGGACGCAGGCTGTCAGTCCATTTCAACATCCATAAACATCCAACCAGAGTGGAAATAAAGCATGTTCACACTTTCTTCAAGACACATAAGTCAGAGACTGCGGTGACTACTGGTGAGAATAGCCAGATATCACAGCGCCCAGCGTCACCAATGTGAATCATTATCCGTTAGCTTTTTTTTTATCTTTACCTTATTTTACCTTTCTTTATCTAGATTTACTACAGTCACTAGAGGGAGATGAAATGGGAGGGAAAGGTGTATCTGTAGTTTGTTTTCGGGAGGTGGTACAAGCTAATGACATTCAAAAGCTGATACAATTAATTGGTTGGTTGAATTATCGTTTTAGTAATTTGTCAAGCCAAATATGGGGATTTGTTGCTTTTCTTTGTCATATATGATAGTAAAATGTAGCCCTAAATTAGGTAATTAAACTTAAGAGTGACCTTAATACAAGAAGATGTACAATAATATTAAAAATTATCTTTAAAGCTCAAGTTTTTTTTTTTTTTTTTTTTATTCTTTTCACTCTTGGGAGAAGTTGGAAATACATTTGACATATCATTTTATAAAGCTGCTATGGCGAACGTGTTAGCAAACAGTTGTGTATTTGCACATCTGGTAGTGTTTGTGTCCACCTGATAGAGTAAGGCTGAATCCCATTTCTCTGTCTTACCTCTTCCCCTTCGTCTTACCCCTAGCCCTTGTCCCTCGAGTGGTAAGGGCTAGGGGTGAAAACATTCCCCTATGAATGTCATCAGACATCGTCGCTAGCTGGCTGCCATGCAGTCCATTCAAGGTTAGTCAGAAAAATGCAGGACTGTTGTACAAATCGGCAATGTAACGTTAGCATAGCAAACTAGCGATTTTTAAAAATGTTTCGATTAAGAACATGGTTGCAAATATATATATGTGCAGGACTGTGTAGAGCACAAAACAAGACTGTGGTAATTTTCAAAAAGTACGGGCTTATCTGTTAATGCTAGCTACCGACCGTTACCCGTTACCTTGAAACCATGCAGCAAATAGATGGTACCGCAAGGCGATGTAACGTCACCGCTCATTTAACACACAGTTTAACAACAAATTAAAACGCTGACTGAACATTACTAGCTATGTTTTCCATGTTTGTTTTGAGCCGTATGCACCCCCACTAACCTGGAAAACGGTTTTAAAACAGTAACGTTAATACAGCGTGGTCAGAGGAATACAGCGTCTCCTGCAGCGTGGAGTCCGAGGCACTGTCACCGCAATGTTCGCTAACGTCAGCTTCTTGTCTCACCTGGGGTCTGATAAACAGTAAATTCATCAAATTCAGTGTCCACAATGCTATTGTCCAATAAAGTGTAGCTGTCATATTTCACGGGACCCGTGTGAGTGCGGATTTCATGTTGCGGCTTTCGTTCGCTGTTTGTTGGTTGCCATGACTTGGTGAGTGATGACGTCCTGTCACTGTTCCAGTTGCTCACCCTAAAAGGGGAGAGAGAGCGGATGACAGTTCGCTTGAGTTCAGTAGAGCAGACGGCTCTGCAGAGTTGTGTAATTACCACTTTATGACTTTTCATAAACAGCTGAAGGAGCAGCGGCGCGTGGTGTACATAGCGGAAACCCTGTTGTGCGTCTGCCCTATTTCTGATGCCGTGGCGGCAGAAATTTTACTGTGGCGAGCGGAGGAAACATTGCATTTATGAGACTCTGGGTACCCCTTGGTTTCAAGTAAGCTTGTGAAAATGCTTGGATTTAAGGGGTATCTACCCCTTCCCCTTAGCCCTACTCCTCGATCAAAACGAGAACTGGAATAGCCCTTCCTCCCACGTGAATATGCCAAACCCAGGGGAAGGGGTAAGGGGAAGGGGTAAGACAGAGAATTGGAATTCAGCATAAGTCCAATATTCATTCTCTTTTAGCTCCGTTTTGGTCTCTTCCAACTCCTGAGGGAAATATCTGGCTCTTTAGCTGCTAAATGCTCTGCTATGTTCACCAGCTAGTCTCTTACTCTGTCTGTCTGCTGTTCAACATTTCCATTGGTAAATGGTGACATGCCAGTAGAGAGGATAACCTTAAATGAGTATTATTTGATTATTTTTTTAGCTACTTGGGGACAGCAGAACAACCTGTTAAGAAAACCCTGACATATTATCACCTAATAAAGTATTTTGCCTTTTCAGACATCCAGGAGACACACAGAAACATTAGCATTCATTTTCTATCCACCTCGCAAAATGACATCCAATATTCAATCTCCTTTAGCTTTGTGTTGGTTTCCATCAAGTCTTTAAGGGAAATATCTGCTAAACGTTACACCATGTTCACTGGTTAGTCGCTAAACCCAAACAATTAGCTATAACCGGACTAAAATACCTGCACAGTTGTGTGATATTCTTTGTGGGATCATTAATATGAGATACATTTTGGGAATACATTACACAGTCATAGGTTCCATTATTTATGTAAACATATTGATTGGTGCAGCTTTAAGATGTGTAATGACTGTCTGCACAGCAATGCAACAAACAAGTTGTTCAGCATTGTGTCAAGTCACATTAGGTTTTAGGATTACACGAGACAGACATAAATGCCCCATCCTCAAAGTAATTTAACTTTCTGCTGCATAGCTATAGACTTTTTTAGTCTGGACACCAAAGGGCATTTTGGGTGATTCCTTCACAAGTAAACAGCTCACAGTAATGGTGCGAAAACCGCCAAAATACAGGAACTAATTGTGTCTTATGCCACATTTGGAGTAGATATAGTAAAGTCCTAGTACTCAAGAACCACATAGTCAACTTTGTACTGTGCATAAAAGCAAGACAAACCCCCAAAACACAGTTGATTTGCTTGGCACAAGGTGATGTTCGAGGCCACCCTGAGGCAACACATCCAACAGTCGCCATGACTCTCTTTTCAAGCTGCATGGCTGAGCAAATGTGTTTCCTGTTTAGCAAATCAAAAGTGAGCCGGGAGGCAAAATCCAATCGCAAATGCATCTCTTGAGATGCATATGGGATGCATTCTGTTGCTAGCTGATGGAGCGGTGGACTACAATCAGTCTTAGCTGGTTCCAGATATCTGGATATAGTATCTTGATGCAACTTTTTACCCTGAACAGGGTCTAATGGACAGATCCAAATCTGTGCTGATCTTTGTCACTTCGCTTAGGATATGTGTAAACTTATCTATTTATCTTCTTGTTCTCTATCAACTCAAACTTTGAGCAAAGCGACATCAACGCCAAAGATGGTATTTTTGTAAACCGACTATTTTAACACTTGGAAATGACTTCACATTGTCTGCAAATTACTACAGTATGTGTCTGTGAAGTGACCAGTTTTGGGGATACTAAGTTTTCAACCTAACTGTCACAGCATGGCAATGATAATGCAGTACTGTGGCTCCTTTTCTTTGGATCCACCCCATTCAAAGCCATACAGTTATCCTGCCTTGATTGCTCTGAAATTATTTTAGACTCAATGTTTGGACTTGCAGTAATGCTGGTAATTGACAGAATCCTGCACTAACAGTCCCAGTTAGTTTGCAGTGCATTTGTTTTCATTAAATGTGTCATTATTGTATTCTGAACATTCACAGAGTTCTCGTAATGAACTGTCTGAAAAACAGCACGGCACATAAAAGCTGCGGTGAGCCTCTTTATAGTAGACTGGTGGGTGATTCTGTGTTGTATACATCTATTTCTAGACGCGGGGCTTCTTTGGTTCATGTTTGTTTTTACTAAATATACAGTATATTCCCAAATACCTGCTACAGGAACCTAACTTATCTTAAAAACACAGCAATTTTCAATCATATATTGTATATGCCTTCTTCAAGCTACAAAACAGAGAGGTCTCGGAAGAGTTTGAAGTCTCTGAGAAGTTCTTTCAATATGCTTATAATCATGCTTCTTTAGAAACCTAATTTGATAAGTTGAATAAACTCTCTTTCTTTTATTGACAAAAAGTTAGACGATTCCAGTAAAATCCTGTACGATGCTTTACAGTAGGCCTGGGTATCTCCACTGATTTCCCGAATCAATTCCGATTAATAAGGTCTCGAATAGATTACATCTCCGATTCGATTTCCAATTTAATGTCTATTTGGGATATTTCAGTTGCAAAACTTTGAAAGAGATTCTACAGTTCTGTAGTTGGTACTTCCTTGGATTCCTTAGGTTTTAGAGTTTCATATGATACAAAGATCGATTCGGGATTTTATGAATCCATATCGAGTCATTCAAACAAAAATCTATTTAAATCGGAAAAATTCTTTATTTTTAAACCCAGCCCTTTTTTACAGTGTACTGAAACTGGATTATATGTTACAAGACCACCAAGGTGATGCGTTCTGGCCCATTAGAGTTCTACCTCGTAGAAGATCCGGGGTCGGGTGTGGCCAGTTGTAGGTCCTGATCAGCTGCCAGTCAAAGTCGTCATCTTGTCCCTGCCGGTACTCACACAGGCCGGGGTCCGAGTCCTCATCAAAGGTACAGCCAGCTACAGCGAGCAAAGAACACAATGTGTTAGGAGAGGAGAAACTGATTTTCTTTCTTTCTTTCTTTCTTTCTTTCTTTCTTTCTTTCTTCATATGAAAAAGAAGGAATATACAATAACATAATAAAATGCATAGGTGGGATGAAAAAAGCTTTGAGGGCTTGTAAATGGAACCCACCTAACATTGAATTAAAGAAAGCTCTACATGCTTGCCACAAATTTGCAAATTAACATACATATTTTTTTAAATATATAAAGGAAAAATAATAAAAATTCCAGACAAGGGGTACTACAGATAGAAAACAAGGAAGAAAAAAAATATTACAGTAACATATTTACACTGTGTTTAGCCTATACACTGTACCATAACGACATTTATATAGTGCTGTACTCCAGCAATAAAAGTTGTCATAAATGAGGAGTGACTGCGAAGGGAACTGTTCCATATAACTGGACCTCTGTACCTGATTAAAAACAGGCCTGGGGGAGTTCTGTAGAACTGACTATATAGAAGATCAACAGATCAGGGCTACTCTTGGCTCAAAGCTGCACTTAAAAGTTAGTTATCAAGCTTCTCAGTGGTCATTTAAGTGAAGTGTAGGACTATATCTTAAAGTGCTCATATTATGCTTTTTGGCTTTTCCCCTTTCCTTTATTGTGTTATATATCTTTTTTGTTATAGGTTTACAAAGTGAAAAAGCCCAAAGTCCACCCCAAAGGGACTTACCATCTCCAACAGAAAACACTGTTCACCAACTGCTCCAAACAGCTCTATTGTAGTCCAGCCTTTACTTCAGAGACAAACGTGGTCACTTTGTAACACACGTTATAATGCTCGCCTAGCTGCTAGCGTGGCACGCCCTCATACTCTGCTTCTGACTGGCTAGTAGTCCTTACCTAGCTACTGTGCATGTGCGACTCCCAACAAAGATGGGACAGAAGTGAGATGCCTCACTCTGTAGCTAAAACAGAGAGCTCAACACACAGGGTGAAAAGAGGAGCTGCAGCAATGTGCAGTACAACAAAAATATGGTGTTTTTTTTTTAATTAAACCATATAAACCTATTCTGACATAACCTCTTAATATAATTATGAACCTTAAAATGAGCATAATATGGGCACTTTAAGTGTCAGTCTTAGAGATGACTCACGACACTTTGTTGTACCACAAACGGGATTTTGGATGACGACATAGGCATGGACCAATCACTGAATAGATTTCCTCATTTAAGAATATTCTTAGATAAATTCACATTGTCTGGTGAAATTCCTAAGAGGAGTTTACATTCAACACATTTGACAATCAAGAGTTTTCAATAGAATACATTATGATATACAGGTTGGGAATGAAAGGTAAACATGTTTTCCACCATGTCTCAATTACAACTTTTAAACCGGTGTGCTGTTAACTGACCTGCCTACATATGCCTGCTCTGTCCGAACGATACCGTTTGATTAACTGCTCAAACATTTCAAAAACATTCTTCCTCTTCTGAAAGATTGGCGCACGTCTCTGTCTCCTCTGTGCCATTACAAGCCTCCTAACCACTGGAGAGACCTCTGGAGCTGTCTTAAATAACTGGGAGAGTAATAGTGATTCTTAGCTTTAAGAAATTTGATAACTTGATTTTATACTTCAATTTCAAAGTAGTTGTACATTTCATGAATTCTCAGCACTTAAAGTCTAAAATGGCACTTTGAGAAGCTTGATAAATACAGTGTTATAACAATGGATCTCAGACCTAGTTACAAAGAAACTGTAACATCTAAAACATGTAGCCATTAGTAAACCTTCATTGCTAGCAGGAGTACACTGGTACATGAATACATTCCACTGTAGTCCCTATTCAGAGAAACACCAGAGAAATGATTGCTCAGTTACATCCCCACAGGCTCACTTTAAATGTGTTAATACATCAATTCCTGGAGAATATTTGAAGCCATAAGCTAAATTACAGCTAATGGTTGGCACCAGGCGGGCAGCATGGAATGCCTAGCTCATCTGTTCCCTCAAAAACTACCGCCATTTGGTGCAATTAGCCCTGTGGTGTGAAAATGACACAACAGCCACGGGTCACCTAAATAGTCAGAAATAATGGGCCGCAGTGGCAGGGCAGTGAAAGGGGTTCTTCAGTTGATGGAGGACAACAACGGCCTGGCTCTTAGTCGGCCAAGGTGACCCAACCCTGTCTGGCCTCTAATGGTTGCATTCGCTATTCTGCCATTATTACACAAACCACAGGCTTTTAAAGCCACCAGCTTGGTTGTCAAATTAGGGGACAAAATGGTGTGTTCCTGTTTAATTGGTCAGAAAACAGAGGTGCACTTCAGCAAATCTAAAGATGAATAGTCTGAACTTCGGAGGACAAATTTGTGGTCATGCATGTGTGCGTGCTTTAAGCTCAGCTTGGTCTCATTCACAGAATGATGTTTCCCATTGTTACGCATGGTTTAGACACAATATGCCCTTTAGTGCTGGAGCTAAAGATACAATTGTAAACTATTAATCCATCACAATTTGCTTGTCTTGTCCATATACTAGTCCAAACCACACAATATTTACTTCACAATGATATAAAACTGATGAAAAATGTATCAATTATCAAAACATTCCAATAACCCCCTATTATTGAGGGGAGGCAAGGGAGAAAACTGCGGAGTGAAACTTAAGTTAGATTAGTCTCGCTTTGACTGACATTCCTCCACAGCGCTGCGGAGGAAGGTCTGGCTAGTCCACACAGGATTCCAGGATGGGAGAAAAACATGCTCTGTTTTATTGGCATTTCTTTAAACCAATCACAATCGTCTTGGGCGGTGTTTTATACTTACTTACTTATAAAACTATATAACACGCTAAAAGATGGGGAAAGTCCAAAAAAGGCATAATAGGGGCTCTTTCACTTTAACAATTCGAGGTCAATGCCCAACTAGAGATTGCCCGATACCATTTTTTGCTTCCCGATACCGATTCCGATACCTGAACTTGCGTATCGGCCGATACCGAGTACCGATCAGATACCAGTGGGTCATATATTTTATTATGTTTTAACAACTGTATACTACTATCCCTGTATGGATGTGATATGATATAACAGCTGTATACTACAATCCCCGTATGAATGTGATATGATTTCTATCTTTGTTGTCTGTCTGGCTCAGGTTAAACTCTTTGTAAAACATGAACAAACACAAACAATGAATGTCGTACAACTTTCTTTTATTCTCCAGTTTGACAGTCGGTTATAACGGAAAAAGAACATAAATAAACTACTTTAACGTAGATTTTCTTTAGGGCTTTATTACGTGGTATCGGATCGGTGCATAAACTCCAGTACTTCCCGATACCGATACCAGCGTTTTAGGCAGTATCGGAGCCGATACCGATACTGGTATCGGAACATCTCTCTGCCTAACCTTAACCAATGGCATCATAATCGATAGAACCGATGGGTGGAGTAACAAATAATTAATCCAAGTTGTAATAAATCATAGTTTTAGCAGCCATGGTCTTGCTTTCGCAGCTTTAGCTAACTTCAAAACTAAGTCCTATCTACTTCCAAACGCCCTGAGCCCAGTGCGGTCCCAGGCCTCTGCTCACTAACAGATCGCATTAAGGCTTGGCAGCAGTGCTGCTGGGATTAAAGAGAAACCCTGACTCTGTGTCAGCTTCTACTTACAGTAGTAGCATCCCGTTTGGCCTACTCCCCCGATGGTGCTTTTTGTTCAGAGGCTCCATCTGTTTTCTTTAATAATGTATGCGTTTTGAGTTTGAAGAAATATTATATGTTGCAATAAACTACTAAGACTGCTAATTTTGGACCACCGCTTTTGCCCTTCCTTGCTGACAAACAAATATCCCCCGCCCCACCACCAGCGAGCGTCCCCACCGCCCCGGCCCTCTTCCCCCTGCGCCTGCAGCCGAGCCAGCGTTTCCGGGCGTGTAAGCAGATCACAGTTTTAATTGCATCCTGTGTGAGGACGGCTTGTTGTGCTGCGCCGTGCCCCGTTATCGGAGGATGAGAGGGCTGAGCGGAGGAGCAGGCCCCACGGTGAAGGCCTGCCTTTCGCTGAGAGCCCTCCAGCTCCAGGAAGAAATGTCACCATCAGACACGTTCCACTGATTCCCCTCATTAAGACTCATCCTTCCCAGCCTCCTTTGCTTTTAGCGCACACTTTCCTCTCAGTGCTCAAATGTGCGTCTCTGGCAGCAGGAGGGCAAGCCTATGTAATTAGAAAAGCCATGCGCATTCTGCTGAATTTTTACTGATGTGTGTATGTGTGTGCGTGTGTGCATTTCTTTGAATGTGTGTGTGGTTAGCTGAGGTCGTCTGCTGTTTTGATGTTTACTTAAAAACGAATGAAATTATAATGAATATGTCAATGTCACACGGGCCTTAACGACTGTGGAAATAAATTATTTATTAGTGTTCATCGCAGCATCAGGGACTCTAGCCAACGCGGGACTAAGATTGATCAAATTTCCACGTAGTAACACGTTGAATGTGAGAGAAAGCAGCCTTGAGAATGCTAATTGCTTATCAGAGGCGAGCCGTTTGGCACGGTTCCCCGAGCAATGCGCCACCACGCAGAGCCAGCAGCAGCAGCGAGAGACGTGGACTACGGGGCCCCGAGAGATAACTTTAGTGAGCCACTGTCACAGTTGACTTTGTTCTCAGGAAGAGAACAAAGAGGGAGGAAAACAAAATGAAATGTCGGAAGAACGAGGCGCACTCCTCTTTGAAAAGGTAGGAGGGGTAATTTGCCAAATGTGTTATCTATGTTGGGCATGTCCTCCTGTCTTAACTTTTAGCACATTCTCTGCTCTTTTTCTTACCTGGCAAAGAAAAAAATTATAAGCAGTGAGAGTTTGTTCTTCGAGCAGACCCACCCAACTTGTATTTTACAACCAGACATTAACTTGCGCTATCCATATCCACTTACGGAGGTTCATATCCAAGTCACTTTATTGCTCCCATCCTAAATCTGCTGCAGTGTTTCATCAGATTCCACATAAGTAGGCAATGAAATGTTTTTCTTGTTACTATTTCTATATGAGAGCGCCGATCAGAGAAATCCTCTGCGTGGTGTTGGGGGATTTTACTCAACAGCCGGCAAAGCCTGTATGAGACGGCTAAAGATCTCATTAATACGCCTCTCAGTGACGGTCTAAATACTGTTTCAGAGGCTTTCCCATCATGTGTCAGAATTCTGAGGGGAAAACCCAATTATTGCTTTTATTATATAAAATGGTCAATCTTAAATGATAAGGTTGACGTTATTATCGCAAGCCCATTCTTTCTTACAGAAGAACTGAAAATGAGTCAGATGCTGTATGTTGATTTGAATGTCTAATGTCTTTAAGCAAAAGCATCAAAATAGATACTTAAAATGCCTGATTCGCCTTGGCTTCTAAGGGGATTAAGCCATTAAAGGGTCGGTTCACCCAAATTACAAAAAACATATTGCGCATTTTGAATTTATTGACAGTTTAAAGTACAGCCAGACAGAAAACATGAGGAGAGGACAATGGAGTATGACATGCAACAAGCCAGAATGGAACCAGGGATGTTGAAATTACATGGTGTAGACCACTAGGGCAATGGGACGCCCCTAAGAAACTATTGTAACTGACTCTTGGTTGTACAGTTGACTGTATTTGGATTTCGAGATTTCTGTCTCTGACATGCTTGGCCCCCAGCACAAAGCATGCAAGGGGAACTTTCTCTTCGGTAGAAAAGTAGTTCCAGTGAAGACTGTGGGTATTGGGCAGTGGTGGCCTAAGGGTTAGAGAAGCGAACTTGTGAGTCGGTTCAATCCCCAGACCGGTAAATCTGGGTGGGGAAAGTGAAAGAACACCGCTTGTCCCTCCCTCATAAGCACCACTGAGGTGCTCCTAAGCATGGCCCTAACCCAAAACGGCCCCAGTGGAGCTGCTCAGTGGCCAGCAGATCTGACTGTGGTTGTACTGATCAGGGTGTTCCTGCAAAATAGGCTTCCTCTCAGTGAACTGAATAAATAATAGTTTGACAATTTTTTATTATTATAGTATCAATACTGTTAGCCCTACAAATTCCATTCACCTCCATTGTATTACAGTGGAGGCAAAAATCTCAACAGATATTCAGATTTAGATTCAGAAAACCTTATTGTCTTTCATGACAGAAAATAATTTACAAAGGATAAAAATGATAATATATGTGTGCAAAGTGGCATAGTGTTAGTGTGGGTGTATCTACTCACCTGGGCAAATTAAAAGGTGCCCTGCCACACGTATTTCATTACTTTGTGGTAATGTCTGAAGTTCTACCATGGACTCTGTAACATTTTTTGTGGAAAAAATGCCTTGGTTACCTATTTTCAAGCCATTCTAGTTTGGCATAGAAAGCCTGCAGGAAGACTCAGCTCGATTTCTGCCAGTTCTCATTAATATTCAAGCTAAGCTGTTTGAATCTGATTGGCTAACAGCTAGCCAATGAGAGCCTGGCTGTCAGCATCCTTTACCCAGCGCGAGTGGGCGAGCTAATGAATAGTAATGAGCTCAGGCAACGTGATGTCAGACTGACCAGCTTTTGTAATTGGCCTGATTTCTCTGCTTATTTCTTTTCAGTGGCTAGAGCTGACAGAGGAGCTAGCAGTTCATTTTCACATTCACTACATAACACAAACACATATGGACCGGACATATTTCAAAAAAAATACAAGGAAAAACGGTTTTGTGTGGCAGGGCACCTTTAAACTAAAACATCTGGATACCACTAGATGTAAGTGTGAAAATGTGTTTTGCTTTGGTAATCTGGGTGCACCGGCATTTTAAGAGATGCCTTTCAAAAACCAGTCAGGAGTCTAATACCTGCCAGTTAATTGAATCCTATTAGCAGTGTTTGTGTAGGATCAAAGTCAGAAAGTAGCGGAGCATACTAGCTGTGCTGCACAAAGCGGTGAAGGAGCCAGAAAGAGGCCCTGGAGGGAGATTAATAGGAGATCTGACCAGCCTGAAGTGGTTGTGATGGACCCCAGGTACAACTGTCCAGCCTACTCCGCTTCTACACTGAGTACCACGGCCCTGACTAATAGCCTGCGCAGCCCGGCACATCATATATAGGTCTACGTAGTGATGGAGAGGGAGGAAAACACAAGCCTCTTACATAGCATTTATCCTGGAGAGGGAGACATGAATTAGAGGGGCGAGACAGATCCCGTGGGCTGGGTGAAGAGCCCTCAAACAGAAGCACAAGAGAGAAAGAGCAAAGCCAAAGAGGGGCGGGAATAATTAAAACAAATCACAGATAAGAGTACAACAAGAGGATTCATGGAAAACAAGAGATTTTTTTTTCTGCCCTCGTCTCGAAAAGCAATACAGTATCAAACACCAAGAGGTAATCAAAGAAGACTGAGATGAGAATGGGTTTCCACTGATCACACGGTTCCATTGGAGCTCTCAGATAGGCTTAACTCTATGTACAGACTGAACAAAGAAACTCATTTGCAATTACTCTTACAAGGATAACATAGTGCAGGGCAGAGCGGCGGCTGATCCTAACCAATATAAATCAGTATACAGTATATGGATGGCTGCCAGTCTGAAAGATTGCCTCTCGCTGCTCATTCGAAGAACATGAACTGTAAATGCTATCGAAACCTCCAGAGACCCTTGGACTTCGCCTCTCAGAATTGATGCTTGTTTTTCTTACGTTTCAGGAAAAAAAAAAGATTTCTCCTGCATGTGAGCTACTACTTCTAATGCAAATTTTTCCTTCACACACACGGAGCACTCTTCTTGTCACTCATCTTCCCTTGCTTAAAACTAAACCTACTTAAAGTAATAACCTCGTAGATTTTCATTTTAATAAATGTCTGTTAAGTCGCTATCTATCACAAATGACGACGATGATGACATCGTCGACAATGGCGATTGGGCCTATGACCCGCTCATCTGCGTCTCATTAAATTGCTTAAATTGCCTCCTCGAGTCCTCCACTTGCCTCCCCTCCTCGCGTCTCTCCCGGGCCTACTCGGTGGGAGGGACTAAGAAGGAAATCATGGGGAGGAGAGAGGCAACGGGCAAATGTGTTTTTAGAGCTTTTTTATTTCATAGCTCCTGGGCGATCCCTCCTCGATGTTCGCTCCTAGTCCCTCGGGCCAGAAATAAGAGCTTTGAGACGGCCTTCACCGACGAGGGACAGAACTACTTCCGGTTCAGCAGAGGGCCGAGGAGTCGAGGAAGCTATAAAATAAGAGCCATGAGATGCAGCCCCACTGATGAAAGCCCTCGCATTTGCAGTATTACAAACTGGGTGGCCACTACAGCTGCAAAGATTTATGGATTAGTTGTCAACTATTAAATGAATCGCCTGGTTTGAGTCAAAGTCAAAATTACAGCTTCTTAAATGTGAATATTTTCTAGTGCCTTCTCTGCTCTGTGACAGTAAACTGAACATCTTTGAGTTGTGGACCAAACAAGACATGTGAGGACGTCATCTTGGGCTTTGGGGAAAAAAAAATGTCACCGTTTTCTTAAGTTGTATAGACCAAACAGCGAATCAATTAATCGAGAAAATAATCGACAATGAAACAATCGTTAGTTGCAGCCCTAGTGGCGACATTCCCAGGGAGAAAAAAAAATCACGAGCGGCGCACAGCCAGTGACGCGTTTCCCGTCACCCAGCAGTGGTTGGTCTGCCAGAGACTCGCTCTTCAACTCACTTGTGTGCACACAGGCGACACTGCTTTGGATCTCCGGTGGTGAGATCCAAAACCACGCCTGCAATTACCTCTTATCGTCCATAAGTGCCACCAAAGGGAACGAAAACGGAGATATTCCAGATTGTAACTTTAAACTTGACCGGGTGAAACCTGACTCACCCTGTGCTGATACGGCAGCTCTGTTAATCTCCCTTCCCATTGCATTAGAGCAAACTCCGCAGGCGAAGCGGCTAATATTGTGTAACCAGCAGCAGAGCTCTGCCGGCGCTGCTTTAATCAGAGCCTCTCAGACACAGCAGCTCTGCTGGGACCCAGGATCCAGGATGTTCTGCCGCTGCTTTTGTTTGGTTTGAGATAAAGCTCCGCTGCTGTGTGATTTGCATTTGAGCGTGTGCAGGCAATGAATCAGACCTGACAAGTTTACTTACGTTTGGGGGAGAGAGAGAGAGGAGACACAGCTGTACAGCTCATCAATAGTGAGCCAGCAGAAGAATAATCCCAACACCACTGCTTCATAGACCATTAATAACAGCCACTGCTTTTTCAGAAGCCTCAACAAGGAGGACAGGAGCGAGTGGGGCGGAAAAGAAGAATGGGTAAAAGAATGGAGTAGTACTATTACAGAGAAACAACACTCACGGTAAACTGGATGGTTCGGGCCAGTACGGGTTGTTGACTGACACTGCCGAAAGCAATACGCAGTATTCAGACCAAAGTCCCACCGAGACATTTTTCATACCTAAAAATATTCATTGAATTCTATTCTTTTCAACCTGAACCTGTATCGAGGCCATACATGAATACACCAACTAGAACAGAAACACAGACACCAAAGGCCAGATGTATAGATGACGCACACACACAAAAACCACGTATACGCCACATTAAAGCTGCCACAAAAGTTATGTTTACATCACCAAAATCCAACAAAGCTGATTTTCTTTGTCATAAAACATTTGTGACATATTTGATTAGACTTTTTTTTTTTTTTCATCCTTTACTCATTACTTACTTCCCCCCTGCCTTTATAGAGTGCTGCACGGATGAGGTATTTTTGTAGACCAACTCTGATGTTGGCATTATTATTTGTATTTATACTGGTTGCATTACTTTATTACTTTATGTTAAGTATTTGTGTTCTTTTCATTTCACCCTGTATTGTAAAGCAGTCTATTTCCATATAAGTACTATAAACTAGATTTTTTTTTACAAAATAATAATAATAATGAGAGCAGTGCATCTAACGTAAAGGTCTGTCAAGCTCACCGTCCACGGAAGAATAAACCTTTACAATAAAGGGCTTCTAAAAGATAAGGTGTTCATTCAGAAATTTCTTGAACACATAATCTAATGGAGAATTCACTGTTTTACACAATTCAAAGCTACGTCATTAATGGACAAGATGTACATCTTTGATCATTTTCCTATGTGTTGATTTACTGATTCTCGTTTCATTTTAATTCGTTGCCCTAACATGTTTTTTTTTCAAGATTTGTTTTATGCAAGATGATTTACAATTGTCTTTTGTGTGGAGTGTCTGTCACATACAAAAACAGAATAAATGCAAGGGTTAAACATGAACTGAATCATTGATTGTCTTTCCGTTTGAAGTGATCGATCCCTACCTGTGAGTGGTTTGTCTGTACATGTGGTGAATTCATTAGAACACTATCAGTGCTATAAGCAGCAGCCACAGTGTGTGATAATGGCCGTGCATGAGGAGAGCCTCACCGATGCAACATGGGGCAATCAGGCAAATTGTATTGAAATGCAAACAGGTAATAATGGGGCGGTTCCTTATTCATGTATGGTTATCTGAAAGCCAAAATCAGCAAATGGAAACGTAACTCGGTGGCTGATGTTATGGAGACTGCCGGCTGCGATAGCCTGCGTGAGTAAACAGACTGCGTATGTGTGGGGAGATCGATCAAAATAGACTTGGCGGAGCTGCAGCTGCAGTCATTTATCAGGATATGGGGATTTGACTGGAGATATCCAATCATGTTATGATTGATGGACTGAACCACTGTGCTCTTGTGACCTTCACAATACAGTAAATGTAGAGTAAATGGTGTGGTAATGGCTATATGTCTGTCCAACCTGAGACAAACCTGGCCATAAGTCTCCATTAAATGAGGATGAACTATGCCTCACCTAAGCTGCAGCCATGTTTCTCATGCACACCCCTCTTTCTATCCTTTCTGCTTTCTCCTACCATCTTGTTCGACCCGGCCATATTCTGATTCACTAGATTGGGCAGAAGCCAATCACGGAACCCATCGGCCTGATAGCGATTAAGCCTCTGGATCCAAGGTCCAGTATTGCTGGGGTTCCGGTGCATCCAGCCGGATATCCAGGCCTAGACTTCCTTTTTCATGCGCTGGTCATTGTTTACAGTCTCAGTCTATACATTGTCTAGGTCTTTTAGGTCCACACGACATTTCGGCTAATTTCTATAAACAGATATCTCTGCATATGAACACAGACCTGTTTGAAAGAGATAAATCGGCGTCAGATGATAGCCGATGGGTTTCGAAATGGGCTCACACCGACTATTTACCTGCATGCAACCAAAGCCCGCTCAAATGGGATTGATCAATACTACTTGAACTACAAACGGAAGCCAATCCAAAATCTACTCGCGTTGCCTACATATTTTGCATTCATATGCAGAGATCTGTTAAAAGACATAAGGTAGAAGCCAAAATGAAAGGACAAGGTAAAAATCTATCCACCAACCATTTCCCTCTAACTGCATTCTGCACACTCGGGTTGGTTAGGCAAGATTGGCACTGGAGGGCATATGCTTTTTTGTGAAATTGTTTTATTACACATTATTATCACATAGCTGATGTGTGGTGAGCGTTGTATGGCTGCCGTGCATCACCCAGGTGGGTGCTACACATTAGTGGTGTTAGAGAGCAGTCCCCACCCCCCCTCCCCCCTTATGCGCTTTGAGTGTCTATGATAAAGCGCTATATAAATGTAATAAATAATAATAATTACTGGTCCATGATGGTTCCAGTCCCTAACTGCAGCTCGGGGAAAAAAATCCCAGTAGCCAGGGCCAGCCGAGGCCAGTACTTTCAGAGGCCAATAGCATCTTTAACATCTGCCAGTATCTTTAAGAAGGTAATAGATAGATTGTCAATGCCCCACAGCACAGAGTAACCACGGTCTATACCTGCAGCGGCTGATAGGGTTATTGACACATGCAGCTAAATGAGTTGCACCAGAGAACTGGATAGGAATTTGCTACAGTTAAAGGTCATTGATTACCTAATGTGCTTTAAATTGAACTAGTTTCCTGTTTAGAAACGGATGGAAAATCTGTCTCTCCACAGTTTTGTTCCCCAAGTATCAGTCTAACCTGAGCCGACACTGCAGCACAGATGAACTGGTCCGTGTTCAGCGAGATTAAAGGGTCGGCTGCATGATATACCAGCAAGCCAGATAGAAAATAGATAGCAGCAGAGAGAAAGGCTCCTGGGTAAGAGATATACTTCACCCTTTGTCAGCGTGGTGACGCTGTATAAATTCTTCTGCCAGCCGTTTATTTGGGTAGAAAAGATAACCACAAAGCACCTGCGGCGGACAATAGCAGGCACTTTTCATTAGGCCAGGCTCTCTTCTTTCATTTCTCACTTTCCATTTCCCCCCCTTCGCAGAGACATCATTGACGTAGCTCCATCTCGCGCAATCCCCACTGCTTAGCCAGTTAATGCTATTGTTAGAGATGTCATGAGGAGAGGGGCGCATGAATAGACGTTGATGAATAAAAACAGACCTTGTTCAAAGAGGCTCAAATCAGCCTAATTAAGAAGACGGAGGGCATATATATATTTTTTTTTTTTCCCAGCACCTGCGTTACAGCACTGGGTCTGTTCACTGATGGAGAAAGGGAGGGAAATGACACATACGCTCACACTTCTGTTATATATAAAATGTAATCAAGAGTGCTGGAGGAGACACTTTTTCCCCATCTCGCGGAAAGCCACTTTAAGTAGTTATGTCAAGTCTTTTTTTGCCCCCTGCGACAGGAGTGACCTAAATGCATTGGTTGAAAGCTTTATATCTCGGTTTAGTGGCGATGTATTCATATTGGAAATAATTGCTGTCTCCACGCTCAAATTCTTCCTTGCCAATTAGAAGCAACATATTAATGAATGGGTTTAAGAAAATGTGATTTGCTGAGGTGTATCTCCACTTTAAATCAAACATCCGATCCTAATCACTTAAAAAAAAAAAAAAAAAAAAAAAAAAAGAGGCCTCCAAAATAGCCTGCATCCATCTGCAGCATGTTATTTGCAGTTATGGTAATGGCGTGCATAGATTTACACAACACGTCTCCTTGCAGGATGTCACGACAACCAACTTTGATGTTAATTTCCATACAATCAAATTGTGAAAGAAAAAAAAAAAAAGAGAGAAATGCTTGGAATTGCTTGTAGCAGAATGAACTCAGTCATGTGAGAGCCTCAAATGAGGAAACAACTCTACTGCAGCAAGACTGTGATGGTTATTTATTGGCGCCTTTCTTCCTCACGCTGGGTGCAGAATATGTCATGCACACACCCCTAGTATTCACCGCGGGTGGTCGGGCCACAAGAACAGGACTCTCAGTGAGCCATTTATTATTTATTTTTACATGTTGTAGCCAAAGAAAAATCAAATAGGGAAGTGAAAGTGGCCAGAATACCAAGCGATACGATTAAGAGTTGTTGCCCTACTGATTCCAGTACCTGAAATGCCTCTCGTAAAATGTTGGTATCGGTAAGTATGAGAGTCTACGCACCGATCCGACACTACGTAATTTAGCCCCCCAAAAAAAAAACTTTTTAGTAGCTTATTCATGTTCTTTTCCATTATGAGTGACTGACAAACTAGATAATAAAAAAATGACATTTATTCTCTGTATGTATTTGTTCATGTTTTAAAAGAATTGAACCGGTTATACAACAATGATAGCAATCACGTGACATCCATAGAGAGCAGAGCTGTATAGTAATGAAGTAGAACTACTTCACTACTGTATTTAAAGGTCACATGGCATGAAGATTTCACTTTTTGAGTTTTTTTTTAACATTAATATGAGTTCCCCCAGTCTGCCTATGGTCCCCCAGTGGCTAGAAATGGTGATAGGTGTAAACCGAGCCCTGGGTATCCTGCTCTGCCATTTGAGAAAATGAAAGCTCAGATGGACCAATCAGGAATCTTCTCCTTATGAGGTCATAAGGAGCAAGGTTACCTCCCCTTTCTCTGCTTTGCCCGCCCAGAAAATTTGGCCCACCCATGAGAAAGAGAGAGAGACATCATGGCTTGCAAACGAGCAAAGTGGCAGTTGGTCAAGGCCCATACTTTATACATGTCTGATAGAGAGTAAGTAGTAGTTTAAAAACTATATTATGTATCCTTTTTTTTAATGCACCGTTATCCGATTCGTACTCGGAATCGGCCAAATACGCAACTTCTGGTATCGGAATCAGTAACAGGAAGGGAAAATTGGTATTGGAACATGTCTAGATAAGATACTGGGGTCCAGATGACAACCCTCCCTCCCTCCCCTGTCCGCAGAGCTCCACAGGCCCCAACCCTGCTGCTGCAGCTGGTCCCCTGGGTGCTCCAGCTATTGGGCCATGACCTCCATTACTGAGACGGGGCTTTGACTGCACAGCCTCCCTGCTGTCCCTATCCCAACACACAAACTGCTAGACAACACCCTTCACAGTAGCACACCTCCCCGTGTATGCAGACAGTGTGCTGCAGGGCCAAAGACTTCTTAACTTTCTGACAGGATCCTCACAATTCAGAAGAATGGCTCTTGTGAGTGTTTTACCTTTATATACACTCTTATTACTGATGCATTATGGGCCCCATCAAGTCCCCAGTGATGCTGTTTTTGAGGCAGATGTGATAATATTATTGGAAAGAAAATCAATAGATATCAGTTGATTTAAAAAAAAAAAAAAAAAAAAAAAACATTTCTCATTAAGCAATGGTGACCTGTGCGGGTCATTTTACTTTTCAGTGCTCTCCAGTGGAAACACTAACATTGACACCAACTACAAGCATACATGTAGAGCAATGTCTTTGTACCTGTTGGCCGACAGCAATATGTCTTTGATGAGCCAATATCAGCAAGTATGAAACACCGGTATTGGCCAGTGGGCTTAGCCTGGGAAAACCCTGACAAACTTCCGGCAAATTTGAGATTTGCTCTGCAAGTCCGTCTGGCCAAGAGCCCATTCAAGTCCATTTCCAATTTTTCCAAATCGAGGCACCAATCATAACCGTTGAGGCGGGCTTTACACGATGCTGACGGCGAGCAGCTTTTTATTTACTTTCAACATGACGGCCACCGAAACGCAGCAACCCGTGATTGGTTGAAGGACTATCCAATTGCTCCCAGAGGCATTTGAGCGGCGTCCGTTGGTGACGCCCCTTTGGAAATGGGCTGTGGATGAACCTACCCCAGAACCCCCCCTCAGTTACAACTGAGAAGGGTCTGGTGTCAACCAGGCCATAGGGCTGGGTGAGAAAATCTTCTAGCTCATTCCATATTTCGATAACGATATAGCGTTTTTTCTAGTAATTATATGAATAAATAGTATATGTATATAAATAGTCTAAATTAAATACTGACAATTCTTTTCTCATTTTATTTAACTTTCAGTTTTAAGTGAAATTATAGAGAAAAAACGTGTAAATATAGACTGTTTGTGCATGTTGTGCCCTCTCCATGTTAAACGACACGAACAGAAAACATTGTCCAAATGACGTAAAGTTTGCTCAACACCGTTTGGCCGCTGGTTTATCCACATTGCGATAGAAAAATATACACGATAGATACGATAGTTTTTTTTTAAGATTATTGTTTTAGCAGCTGGAGAATGACAGGAAATGGGGGCAGAGAAAGAGGAGATAACACGCAGCAGAGGGCCGTGGGTTGGAACCTGGGCCGCTGCCAAGGACTCCGACTACTTGGGGCGCACGCTCTACCCAGCTAGGTAGCCCCACGAATAATATATCATTTTGAAAGGGTTGCGATGAAAAAATTCACAAAACGCAAAACTAATGCATGATTGCAATGCCAAAATGTCTCAAGGAACTGTGTGCTGTTATGGAGTCACCATAGAGAAGGACTATCGGTCCTGAGCACCTTGTTGAATCAGAGGCAAATAATTCAGCACTCTCTGTGGAGGCTAAAGAGAGAGCCACCTGGTACTGTTCCAAACTTTAATGTACTGAGCGTGTGCAAAAACGCTGCCACCCTGAAATCCAAAACTGTCGAAAAAGTTAAACAAAATACACAAGCCCAAAAGGCAGATGTTACCACAATAGCACTTAACAATTAGCATGCACACGCACTCACATTTGTGCACACAAACAATATGCTAAAAGGCATAATAGGGCAGTGTAAGCACGGCGAAGAGAGCCTCTTTTTGAAAGAGATCAGTGCTCCTCGGAGAGAGTCACACTGTCTTTGCCTCGACTTAATTACAGCTCACACCTCCCCTCTCACTCTGCAGAGGAGAGAAGAGAGGGCTTTGATTCAGACGCCCTGTGGAACACTTGATCCTTTCCTTCCGGTGGCATCGTTTACTCCCCTTTTCTAAGCCCTTCTGTCTTCTGCTCTCACTTTTTATTTTTCATCCCACTTGCGCTGAAGATGCATCGGGCACCCTTCTGCTATAGCAGCACAAGGTGACAGCACTCAGCTGCACATGGAAGAAGTGTAAGACACGGAAGCACAAAGTGGTATTCGGTAACAAGAGGCTTTGCATCACATTAGGAGCAGCACTTCCTTCAACACCATATACATTTAAATGAGCCCTCGTAATAAGAGGCTTAGCTGTGAGAGTGCTGTCCATTATTAGGAGAAATAATTATTACCCCAATGTCCAAGACGCAGACATAATTGCACTTCAATCTTTTCGGAGACTTTTTTTCTGAGCTGCTTAGTTCCAGCAGACGGGGAAATAATGCCTGCAGTTATTTAGAGTAACCTTGATTTCTGAAGAGGAAAGCTGGAAGGGAGAGCGAAGAAAAGGAAGAAGGTAGAAAGTGAACATTTTCTTCAACAACCACCAAATGCTCCTCTTTAGTTGAAAGGCGCCACACAAGGCAAGTTTCAGGCCAATAACTGCAAATGAATAGATTGCATTTACTCTTTCAATGAATATTCATGCACCTTTTTTTCAAGCTGTAACATCTGTAACTTTTGAGCTTAATGAGAAACAAATGTCACTTAATGAAGCGGCCGTGTGAGCATATGTGCTTCTTTTGGTCTGCTTAAGCATTTAAGCGAAAATATGTTACCTTTGCTGAAAAAGAAGACGAAGTGGCAATTATGGAATAATGGTAAATGTAGTGTGACAATAGAGATGAGTCATCAAGGCGACATAATGACTAACATACATACAGAACAATCCATCTAAAATGTGCTATGATTAACTAGAATTAAACACAATAAGCTACAGGTCACATAAGACCAAGAAAGGTTGTATCAGAAAAATAAACCCTGAGCTTATTAAATTGAGAGAGAGGTTATAACCAGGTATTGGTTATGAGTACAACTGACAGTGGGGCTAAATGGAGAGATTTCACCGAGGTTTAATGTTCTCTTTAGCCTAACTAGGGTTGGGTGACATTTGGTTTTATTCTCATACCGGCGCTAAAACGATGAAAATGTAATAACAATAACTTATTTCACCAGTCAATAGCTGTTAAACAACAAAAAATAACCACAAGACGGCAGAAAGGTTTTTACAAAACAACAACAACAGCCTGAGTTTCTCGAGGTGCACTTGAATGCAGCATGAGCTTTTGAGATGCAATTGAACGCACCATTAAGTCCCGTCGGTGTTGTTTCTCAGACATTCTTGGCAGTAACCATGGTGTCTGGTTGCAGCTATTCTCCTGTGTCTTTAGCTGCAGACTGTTGTACGTCCCAGTGTTGGAATCCTTTCCAGTGAAATACAGCCACACGTACAGACCGTTTAGCTTTTAACATTTTAACTGCATTTAAGCCAGCTTTTTGCTAACTGTAGGCTAATGTTACCTGCTGCCAAGTGTAATGTTAACCAGCGTAATGCGCAGCGATGCTTTCGTTGCCTGTAACTTCCGTTTGACCCTACTATCCATAACCCTTACCTCACCAGACAGCAGAGCAGGCATTTCAGTGGCACCGAAATCTCCGTTGTCATTCAGTAGGTTACAGTAGAGTCTCACATTTGGTATATTTTTCGGTACCCAACCCTAACACTAACAGCAGCCTTTGATAGGGAACAGGGAACTAAGGAAAACAGGAGAGATTCAAAGGTTAAGGCTAAACGTTTTCTAAATCACAGAGAAAATCAGGCTGAGAAGAAAATCTACCAGTCAGCCAGCTGGTCATTAAACAGATCGTATAGAGTAAGGAGGTGTGTAAAATAAAAAAGTCCCCTGATATGTTTTCAGGGCAGCATAACCTGAATGACAAATGTTCAGTACAGAATCCATGCGGAGAAGATCCATTCCAAAATACTGTCATAGGGCTGATGGTTCAATGACCTAATGCAATTTCTACTACTGGAAAGTATTAGGGCTGGGCGATATAGAGAAGATCAAATATCACCATATTCTCGACCAAATGCCTCGATGTCGATATTGCGACAATATTTTATGGTTGAATATTGGTGCTTTCATAAAATGTTATTTACACAATGAGATTTTTTATAAATAATCACCAGAAATGATTTAATGACTAAGTGGGTAAAGGCAAATAAACAGAACAGTTAGAACAGTCTGGTAAGTTCCGAAAATGACATCACTTTACTGTAATGCAGCCTTTAAAACCAGGAAAAGGCAAAACTTATATTTATTTATATTATTTATAACACCATATTACGATATCCAAAATGGATGGATGAAAATGCTGACAGCTAACGTTAAACAGTGTAAAGTGTGACCGTATTCCAACAGCGGGCCCTAACAGTCTGCTCTGCAGCGCAGCAGCTGCCGTTGTCGGAATTAAACAACACAGACGGTGCGTTCACTTAAAACAGGTAGCCTCGTGGTGCATTCACAGTAATTGTAAAATACGCTTTTCCCATCTGGTGGTTGTTTTTGTCGTTCAACAGAAATTTACTGGTGAAATAAGTTATTGTTATAGTCATTACATTATTATTAAATCTTTATTTTTGACCATACGGCCTTAGCAATAAACAAGCAGTTATTTAATGTTGCCGACTGTTGTGTACTCTTCTTTTTTTTTCTTCTTTCTTTTTTAAACTTTATTAAAAAGTACACATTCAGGCACCGGCACCATTTTAAAAGTATCGCTTTAGCACCGGTATCGGAAAAAACCCAAACAATACCCAACCCTACTCAAAACTATCCAAATATTTACCCATCTCATTTGAAACCTTTCCACCTCCAGTTATTCTACACAGATGTCACCAAGGTCATTATCAGGTATGTGTCCCACTGGATTCATCCAGTCCACCTACTTCATTCTCATGAAGGGGTTCGTACGAAAACGTTTGCACAACGTAAGTTGAAGTCGTCGCTCCCTGAGGATGTGAAAAGGAATCAATAACCAAAAAAATCAAAGTACCATTTAAGTTTTGATCGCTATTGCAGTTTTTTTCTGCTTTAAAATTAAAAGAAGAGAAAATTAAGGGTTTTCCCCTTAACTTCTTCCGGGACACCCAAACTCCGCTCCCCCCCTTGAAAGCCCTGTGTTTTAGGACCCATCCAGCCAACCCCGACCTCTTCCCTCTTATACAGCGCAGTCATTGTGGTGCATACAGTAATAAATACGTGGTATACATACGGATTACAGTGCATTACTTTTCGTAGCTGTATGTACCGCAAAGCAGCTAATTTCCCTGTAAATACACCATAGGGTTAATAGAAAGCAGGCAACAGTATTACTATTTTGCATCCACTATGTAAAGAATTCAGTGGAATATTGTTTTCAATCCATGCCTTGGTTTAAACAAGAAAGAAAAAACACCCAACAGCACTACACAAGTCATTTCCCCAATACAAACTCAGGCAGTCACAATGCATTCTTCACAGTGCAAAGAAAGTGAAATTTAAAAATGATCATTTGTTTCAAGTTTGGAAGGAAAATGAAAAAACACCAGGCTTTCTGATCCCTCTGGTATATTTTCATAAAAAAAACACAACCATCTCATTATGTTGGTTCACATGAGCGCTGCTGTCGTTTAATGACCTCATGATGCATTATCTCTGGGAATTCGCTGCCTCAACATTGCAACATAGTGTTGCTATGTGTAAAAGTTTCTAATTAAGTGACATGCTAATTAGGGGCAGATGCATCTGAATCTTACAAAATGACTTTCATCGAAGATAAACGACTTAGTCTTTTCCACTCTCTTGTGCCCTTCCAGACAGCATTCTAAACACTTTGTGTCGCTTCACAGATTACTGCCCTTCGCTAAGCAACAGCCGCGCAAATATGTAACAACTGAGCTCGTGAGATATTGTGCCAAAAACAACTGGGAGCGAGGAGGCGAGACGGATATGTCTGAGATATGGGCTCCGCGGCAAGTCCTGTAATTACCACAGCAGGGGGCCAGCTCAACTCGCACTCTTGTGTTCAGTGGGCCGGCCTTGACACCTTCACAAGGGCCCTCAGAAACTATAACGCCGACGATGATGTCAGCTCTGTCGCCAAACCACCCCCGACACACTGCGCCGAAGGATGATAACCTCCTTCACAGGGCGGTATAAGCTGATAATTAGGTGCTTAGCCGTGGTCATACAGAAGTACAGATCTGATATGCAGGCCTGTCGAGTCACAGGGGAGGAGGTAAAAGACTGCAGAGCAAGGTTAAAGAATTATAAGGGCTGGGTATTTGTGTTGCATATTAATGGTAGCCAATATAGAGGCCAGAGCCCACAGCCCGCATGGCCATCTGGGCGGAGATAGAGAGCAACTGGGAGTCTGTGGAGGTTAACTAGAGCCTGTGTTAGTGTGTGTACGTTTATAACAGTGTGTCACACACTGTTATAAACACATTGTGTGTATGGACATGCAGCGCCCATTCACATGGGAATACGTGCGGGCATGCGCACAAGCTTATGTCTGTCTTCGGAGCATTAAGCGCGGAATGAAAGTTTATGATGTGGTAATATCCATTATGATACTTAAGGCGCTGTTCAGATAATATTTTAAAGCTCTCAATCCATCACTCGGACTGGACCACTGAGGCCCCTGCTGACAGAAGATCCCATCCTTATTTAAAATTCACACTCTAAAAACAGCTGCCAATATTTTTACAAGGAGCAGCATCCAGGCCGGGCCGCGGAGCAAACACATCAGTTTGTTCTTCATTTAGCACCACTTGGCATCTGGCCTTTTTAAGACAGGACATACGGCCGTATAACAAGGTGGGCCAACAGCTCTAAACAGAAGGAAATAAAGTGTAACCTTAACTGATCTGCAATCAGGACATGTTCACTGACTCACATAACCTTTGGTTGCAGTGTCAAGTGTGAGCAATTACGTGTCTATCAGTGGTTCCTAAACTATTTCATGTCAAGGACCCCTAAACTGACACAAAACAGACCACGGACCCCCATTTCATAATATTTTCATTGCAGGATTTTTGCTTTTGGATGTATTATTACAGAAAGTGTATGAAACCCATAACCAAAATAGTCATACATTTTGTCATTGTTACTTATGGATGGTATTATATTCAAAGTAAATGCATTTTGCTGGGGACAACCTGGCACTCCCTCAAGGACCCCTGAGGGGCCCTGGATTCCAATTTGAGAACCATTGTGCTATATAGTTCAGGCTTCCAAAGGACAAAACATGTATGGTAGTTTTGGCACCAAAAATAAGCCAATACCAATTTAATATCTCCAGGTTTTAATAACTGTATGCCCAACATTCTAATTTGATTTTTGTGGCTGTGGATAAAAAGATTTAGGCCATCAGGGGACAGATAGCAGCTTTTTAAACAGACTCATATTTAGATTCATACATGTATTTGGGGTTTCTACTAGAACATGTTAACATGCTTTAACGTTCAAAAAACATATTTCTCATATTGTCTGTCTAAATACTGCCTCTGTCTGAAACACTCTTTCTTCTTCATCTTTTAGCGCCTGTCTCCTTAAGCCTCCGTCTCCTGAAAAAGCCCAGTCTGCTCTGATTGGTCGGCGTTTCCAGAGGCCTGTACTACGAATCGAGATCAACATTCCCTGTATTTATTTCAGTTACCCGGCTTCACCCAACCTAACTACCATGGTGGCACGACGGTGGTTAACAACTAGTTCAATCAACCCAGGGTTTCCCAATCCAGCGACGCACGCGTTCACATAAAAGAGGCGGCGTTTACTCCATATGACCAATAACAAACATCTACCAGAGCCGCATATTTTACATAAGAAGAGCAAACTATAATTCTACATAAATATGAAAAAGACAGACACGGTTTAAAAGGCAAAACTCAGGAAGGACAGCTGGAAAAAATAACCAACCCTGTAAATGCGTAAATCACAACCCATATCAATATGACTTCCCCATCAGTCAGGACCAAGATCTGACCAGAATTACACTTTGGCTTTCCATAAACTGTCGTTGCTTTAGCCCATTATATTATCAGTTGCCATCCTGGCAGTGGGAAGCCATCATGAGAGAAAATAAAAAATATGAAAACATAATTCAAACCGATGTGTGACATTGGCAACACATGGCTCAAGAAGCCGACATATAGCCTTTACGTAATTCCCTCTGCTGAAAATCTATATCTTTCATAAAAATACCCATCAGGCAATGTTAACGGGGTTATTGCTCTCTAAATGTTTGAACTTTTATGAGCCTCCCTCTCTCCCTCTCTCCCTCTCTCTCTCTCTCTCTCTACCGAGCTCCACCTGATCTTCTAAGCACGGTGACACCGTTATCAATCGAGAATATATTGGTCAGTAGGCGGTGCTTTTACACCGGTTGATCTCTAGTTATATTTGATATGTATTTTTCTGATTTGTTGTATTGCATTGAGCTGCTGTGACGAGTGAAGTTCCCCATTGTGGGATCAATAAAGTCCATCTCGTCTCATCTGCGCTCTCAGCGTTTCTGCACCATCACTGCAGCCGGGGAATGACCGTAACAGCACTGCAGCTTCACTTTCTACCATATATATATATATATATATATATATATATATATATATATATATATATATATATATATATATATATATATAGTATAGTTGTGGAAAGTGGAAGGAAAGGAAACTGTTTTTAACAGTGGTACCACACAGTTCTATCTACACAGAGCCAACTCCGATGTGTGTTTGCGAGTATTGGAAGACACTGTGTCCTTTCAAGGAGAGGCACTGGGCATGTTGCCAACACCTAGCCCTTTGCAAGGAGTGTAAGAAAAGACCGGCGATTGCTCAGGTGTTCTGTGTCAGCAGGCAGAATGCAGCCAGTGACCTCCCATTAAACATCCAACCCCTTAACCAGGGATCAGATTGGCTCTCACGCCTCATGCAGTGTTAACATTATATCAAGCTGCCGACTGGGAGCAACACATTAGCCTTATAGAGGTAATTACAAGTGCAGAGTGAAAAAGGCTTTTGTAGTGTTGCTAATGCCAGGGTCGGATTAACTGTCCAGGGCACACATATTAGATTTGGACAGGTTTTTTTATTATTATTAGTTACTACCAAAGAAATTGTCCGAATAAAAACTACAAACACTGAGGTCGGTGGATTATCTTGAGTAATGGGGACATTGTTTCTGAGAAATAGATGTTGCATTTGAATTTTTATTTTTTTTTATATATAGCTTTTCAATAATTTTCAGCAATTCCATTTGCCTGTATTGTATTGTGGCAAAGGCAGAAAATATATTATCTCAAATGTCTCCCAAAAAAGTAACAACAACAGAAATGATCAAATACCACTAAGGGTGCTTGACAAAATATGTTTTTGTATTTTGGGTGACTGTTGAACGATTATTGATCCACTGACAATTCTTAATTTGATCTCTCTCACCATAAGCTACTTATCTAGCTCTAAAATATAACCAATAACCGTCATTTCGAAAGTAACTAGTGACTAAATAGTGACGGTCAGATAATCGCAGTGGAGTAAATGTTTCCCCTGAAATGTATCGGAGCAAAACATTTCAGTACAAGTATCTGACATTTGTACTAGCTGTAGGTAGGATTGTGAAGATCCAGGACTTAGCCAAAACATTTTGAACATCGACAACTTCTCAGTCCCTCCCCCCTTTCCACTAAAGCCCAAAACGGTCTCCTAAGCCCCTCCCCCCACAAGGGAGAATGAATGCGTGTGCATGAGCAGTGATTGACAGGCAGTTAGACACCCCCGGCCTTGATTGGTGCATCTGAACAGGGAGCGGTGTTTTTTTTTTTAAATTCCCTGCTTCATGAAGTTCTATGGGAACATAGGGTCAGTTTCAGCAAATATGACAGAACGTTAGTTTCAGAAGTCCTACCTACTGCACCTTTAAATACAGTACTTGAGTAAATGTTCAGTTACACTCCTGCCTACCTGCAGACATGATCTGCAGCGACAGGATGCCGTTCCATTTCTACCTTTCCACCAGAAAGAGCTGAACGGCTTCCGAGAAGCCCCAGGAAAACCACAGGAGTCAGAGGGAGCCACGAGCAGATGTTTTCGCTCAGACTCTGGTGCACGGAGCCGAGTAGAAGGGACCCTCGAAGCCCCGCAGAGCGCTCCTGGTTGATACTGACCATCGGCTTTCTGTGTAGAAGTGTGTATCGTGGGGAGGGGAGCGGGGAGCCAGGAGTGCTGAACCATTGAGGAAATGAGTTAGGGGTGACAGGGAATTGGGGGAGCTGTCAATCTGACCTCGATCCTGGCTCCTACAAAACTAACCCCTGGGCCTCCCAGCACTCTCGCCACCCCTGGGTCCTCTTAATCACCACATGGAGGCACATTACTAATCTCAACAGTTAAGGCCTTCGTTTCCCTCTTTTCTTCCACAGCTTTTATCTGTCAAGCCAATCTCTCTCTCTCTCATATCTATGAGCAACTGCTAACAGAAAAAGCAAAGTCAAGCCTGTGTGTGTGTGTGTGTGTGTGTGTGTGTGTGTGTGTCCACCCTACGAAGAGAGGGCTCTGTGTTTGTAAGTGAACACGAGACACGGCAGAGATGAAACAAGCGTTCTCGGAGGAGAGTAGCTTTTGGTAATCTTGGAGAATAATGAAAAAAAGCATTAGCACAAAGTCTCCCAGAGGCTAATGACCCCCGCCCCCCAACCCCCCGCCTCGCAAAGCACTGCTTCTACTGAAGCCACTGGCCACTTTGTTGGCCTAATTCAAAGGGAAATGGATTGGTAAAAAAAAAAAAAGTGAGTTTGTAAAGCTGGAGTCCATACACATAAGCATGAAAAGAAGAATAAAAGGAAATGTTTACTTTATCAGGCTTTCTTCACACCTCTCACAACCACTTTCCTCTTGCTGGAAAAGAAGCAGTACTGCATAATGCACGGAGCGCGATAAACATGAGCCGCGGGGCTGTTCTTTACATATTAGAGATAAATAGTCCTCACATCAGGACAATCTGTCTTTTGTAAATTGTTTTCAGAAACAATCATTAGGTGTTCCTTTCCCCGGGCTAAATGACACTAAATGGCAAATGTAAGAAGTACAACAGAGAGAAAGAATTAAGTCTCACCTGCCACAAATAGAAATACACAGAAATGCTTGTGGGCCTGCAACAATCCCAAGGTTATTGCAGCCATTGTTGAGGAAAAGAAAAAAAGGAGGGAGTATTACTTGGGAATTCTTAAGTTAACTTGATTTTCCTTCATCACATCATTCCAATATATTTATCTGTTCACTTCCATATGTGGTCCCATTAAAGCCAAAATATTTGTTCGGATTTTAATGATAACCCAATCTTTTTATATTGATCCCAGCAGTCGTTTTGTAAGGGCAGGAATCGCATTTTTCATAGGTTGCAAATTGCATTTCAGCATGAAATGTCATATGATGAGATCTGCAGAGACTGCAGCTCTCTGCTCCTCAATGACAAAATTAAGGGCTTGTTTTGACTCGGAAGTGTGTGTGTGTGTGTGTGTGTGTGTGTGTGTGTGTGTGTGTGTGTGTGTGTGTGTGGGTTGGGGGGGGGGTGCCATTTACTTTATAACAAGAGATTGATATAGAGCCCATCATCGCCTGTGGACTAGAGCTAGACCTTTAATTTGGTCGGGCCTATATATCAGCTGATTAGTTTATCAGTGTGTATGTCAGCCAACTCAAATAGAAGGAGTCTCTCTCTGTCTGTCTGTCCTATTTTCTTGACAACCGTTCATCCGATCATCTTTACACTGGGAGGGTGTATAGCTGAAGACCCAAGGAAGTGCAGTGTCAGCTCTTAAGGACAACGGGATGAATGTGTTGTAGTAGTGCGTAATGTACACACTGCGTAGTGTATTGAGAGGGGACCCCTGTTAACGCTGAACGGCGTGCTGGGCACAGCTTGCTCTCCATCACTACTAGTCTATATCCACGATGTTCCACTTCCGGGAAAAAAATAAATAATAATAATCACATCAAAGAAAAAAGGTGCCAAAGGAACGCCAGAAAACGCACCAAAAAAAATGCTAAAATCTGCCAGGGGCCAGATTTGGCCCGCGGGCCTCGAGTTTGACACGTGTGCATTAGACCCTCTATTCCTGGTAAAAAGCCCCATGTCTCTCAAACTCCCAGTTTAGAATGCAGGCTTGTTGTAACGAATTATAAGTCTCAAGCCCGAGTTAAGATCACCATGATGACATCACTACGACATCATCAGTGTTATTTTAAATCAGACTTGACGAAGCACCGTCAGAGCCACAGATGACATTACACAATTGTTTTCAAAGACTGAGTAGTAGTAGTAGTTAAGCTCTTCATGTGCAAAACCAGCGGAGAGCCCCTTTAATGTTTATTTACACGTAGTCCTAATGCGCAGCTACTGGGACTTGTGATGCTATTTGAACATCTTGAACGGACAGGAAGGCTTTTTGGAATTGTTTGAGCCTGTTCATGTGCTGCAGCCGTAGCTGTAGTAGAGTAGTTTCACGCGGAGACTCTTTCCCCTTGAGGATCGACGAGTCGCCCAGCCCAAACCCTTTTGCTTTGTCAGGCAGAAACCCAGCATCACGGTGATCTGAGGGAACAGCGGGTGCCGGTACTGAAGCAGCAGCGCCGTACTGCAGCTCCATCTTTCGAGCGTGAGAGAATGCAGCAGATACTTTGAGGAAAAAAGGAGGAGGAGGAGGAGGAGGAGGAGGAGGAGGAGGCGAGAAGATAAAACGAAACATCCATGATTGCCCTGAGGAAATTCAACTGTTGCTGCGTCTAAATACCAAAGGAAAAACAAAGAATACAATAGAAGAGATATGCAGTAAGAATGGGGATAGTAGGGAAGAGATGTATGTGCCAAAAACATAGGAGAAAAATATGGCTCCATTATGAGGCTATGGTGACACATAATATAAAATGTGAGCGTGAGTTTATAAAAGATATGCAGTCTAAAATTATTGACACACACACACACACACACACAAAGCCCTTCCAGATGGTTCTCTCCACAAGACTAAAGTTAGTCGGTCTGAACTGAGTTACCTCCGGAGTATGTCGAGTCTCAAATGCCACTTGCTGGCCGAGCATACGGCTGATACAGAGCAAGCATATTTAACTGCGGCCATGTTGTTAAGAACATTACAAATTTGGAAAATATACGTTTTAAAGTACATTTAGAACAGATAAGAATGTGCGATTAATTTGCGATTGATCGAATCTGCGATTGAATTAAATATATATATATTTAGACAAATATACATATTTGTATGTGCACGTTAAGTCCAGCTGACCTCCTGTGCACTGACTTAAGTTCAGTACTTTGGTGAAAGAATGGTTATGCTCCTAATTGATTGGGTTTTGTCCCAACTGAACAGTGTCTATTTTCCCTACAATTATTAACAAATGACATATTCTTTTGTAGGAACCTTCTTAAGAAATTAGAATTAGATGTCGGTCACTTTGTGGAAAATTAGGGACCCGTAAAATAAAACATTTACAGAGGAAAAAGGTTGGTGGCAACGTAGTGCACAGAGAACACGAGACAAAGGCTTTACCCAGGCTGAAGCTAATACGCTAATGGGCCATTCGCTCTATCAAAAGAACACTATCGGTTCGATCAATCAGACGCACTTTGACAGAAACTCACTCGAGGACGTGTTGGTTTAATGTAAATGAAATGCTGGTTTGCAACGAGGTTTTAGTAGCTTGATAATAATCACAAACAAACTCCAGATGGACGACGCTCATGCACAGGAAATTGACAATATGGCAAGTATATCAATATGTGACAATATGTGATGCAAAACACCTAGAGACAAACAGATGACGGGATTTATCATCTGCACCGATGATAAACACTACCTCAGACACACACACACACACACACACACACACACACACACACACACACACACACACACACACACACAGGGTATGTGTTTAAGACTGCTGCGACAGGAAGACTCCAGTGAGCTTAAGAGGTGAGAAAGTCAAAAGTAAGAAACGATAACAGCAGCCGAAGACGGGAAGTGGAGAAGAAAGACCGACACAGAGTTAAGCTGCGTTCAAAGTCGTGTGGGAATATCTGCCGGAAAGATTGTTCAAATCAACAACACATTAAGTGTGTTTGTTGTGCTCTGTAGCCTCTGCGAGTGAAGTGTTCTGTAGAGTCTGGTTTCTCCGGTTTTAACATTTACTCTCCGCGAACGTCTTGAAGTCCTGCGTCTGAGTGCGAGTTTAGGTTTCTTCGAGCAGCTCTGTCACATCGAAGAGAAAGGGAGGCTGCGTAGTGCTCCGTGTTGCTGATGCGACTGTAAATGTACCTCTTTCAGCAGGAAAGTCAAAACCACAGGGGGCGGCCCAGTGACTTTTATGTGTGAGAAAGCAGATTTGTGGCTTCTTTTTTTTTTTTTCACATGAAAGTGAAAATGTTAGCATAGTTTTAGGTGGTGCTCAAGACGATTAATTGCATAGTTGGGCGACAGAAAATAATCAACAAGGGTTCAAAAATGCGCACCAAGTAAATCAATCAACCGAATTAACGTTAAAAGTATTTTGATAATTTTCCTTTCATCGTTTTGAGTAATTTTTTTAAACAAAAGTGCAAAGAATTCTCTGGTTTCCATTAAGATTTTCGGATTTTCTGGTTCTTGTATGAAAATAAACTGGAAAGCTTTGTGTTTTGAACTGTGTTGACCGTCCTCCATATCGATATTGCGGCGATATTCTAGGCCGTTAACAAAATATCTTCACATAATCATCAGTAATGTGGCTATAATGTCTAAGTGGGTAAAGGCAAATAATAGAACAGCTAGAACAGTCTGGTAAGTTCAGAAAAGTACATCACTTTACTGTAATGGAGCCTTTAAAACCAGGAAAAGACATTCCATGTCACGATATTACTAGATCCAAAATCTAATATGATATCTATTCTCATATCACGATTGATAAATTGTGAAAATAATCCAAAGATTGATCAAAATGAAAAAAAATTGTCAGTTGTAGGCCTGCACGATTTGGGGGGGAAAAATATGAATCACGATTTTATTAAGCTTAGAATGGATATCACGATTCTCTGCCACGATTTTTTTTTCTCACAAAGTGTAATGTTTATTGCACACATGAACCATGACAAAACAAAACAAACTGGCAGTACCAAACATTCTTTTTGTTTTTTTGGCAACTATAGCACACCGCGCATCACCACAAACCTGTAAACATAGAGGCTTCAATGAATAAAGAAAATAAAGAAGGCTACATACTGGCCATACAAGAACAGTAAGCTACCAGAAATAGTGATATATAACACACTGAACTAAATATGGCCCTGATACAGGCTCTATCTCGAACATGTCTTTACAATCAACATGCTGCAGCTACAGCTTCAGTCTCTGGAGAAATGGAGTTTGTCAATTGCCAGTTTAAGTACAGTATCAACAACAGAATGGTTTATTTATATATATATATATATATATATATATATATATATATATATATATATATATATAGAGAGAGAGAGAGAGAGAGAGAGGTTTACTCCTCGACGCAGCCGGCGCAGGTTTGAATCCGACCTGTGGTCCGTTGCTGCATGTCATTCCCCCTTTCTCTCTCCTCTTTCATGTTTTCAGCTGTCCTGTATAGATAAAAGGCCTAAAATGCCCCCAAAAAATCATCTTTAACCCTTGTGTTGTCTTCCCATCAACTATCAACTTTTGCAGCTTTTTTTTTTCCAACGTTTTTTTTTTTTTTTTTTTTTTTTTTTTTTTTTTTTTTATTAATGGCCAATAAACCTAATTTTTATGACATTATACAAATAAAAATGTAATTTCTCGCTTTTTTTTTTGTCATTTCTTCTGGGGTTTTTGTCACTTTTTTTCAACGGCTTTTTGTTGCTTTTTTCCCCCCCAACATTTTTCACGTGTTTTTCAACGTTTTTGTCGCTTTTTTCCGAATTATGCATTATTTTTGACTAATAGTTAAGATCGGAGGATGTGGATGGATAATTACAGACATGTCAAAGTTTATTCCGGATACTATCTTGAAACCATTTAAAAAATATTTTATAAAACAACCAAAATTCTATGAAGGTAATCCTTCATTTTACCTGAAGAACATTGTATGTACCATGTTATTTTTAGGCAATGTGGTTGAAAGAAACCCAAGTTGCTGATATTAAAAACTTTGAAAACGGGTCAAATGTGACCCGTGGAAAACACAAGGGTTAAAAAAAAAAAAAAAATGCGAAGCCGTGTTCGCTCTCCGGTTCACGGTCACACATTTTGGGGGTTAGTGAGACTCACACATGGGCTTGAGAGTGAGGAGGAAGTGTGCACCAGTCAGGAAAAACGCTCCAAATCCCTGCGCGGAGCTGGCTGTTGGGTTTAATTAGAAATTCATTTGAAGTATATATCTCACCCGGCACTCGACTACTCTCATCGGTCGCACCACCTAGAAGGTTATTTAAAAAGTAATTGGCCTCACCTGAACGCCGACATACTGCAAGTAGTGGCGTTTACAAGCAGGAAGCTGCTGTTTACAGTGTCCTCTAAACGCAGCATCAGTGTCTTTCTTGGTTCATTTGTCAAAAAGCAATCTCGCGCTGCGTTTTCTCCCAGGAGTCCACGCTGCCCCTAGTGGTGGAGAGGTGTGCTGGCGCCAACTCCTTATCAGCGCTGCCACATTCTTCTCAGTCACAAATGGTAATTAGTCACACGTGAAGTGGGGGGACAACAGCAGCCACACAAGGATGCACGTGTTTTGCTTCATGGGGTTATTTGCATTTGCATTGCTGTCGTTTAAACCGCAATTCTCTGCAGCAAACGTATTTCATCATATTTGTGAACGGATGGAAGGATGGACGAGAGGAGGAAAGGCTGCCGATGATTCAGCCCCCCCTCGCCTCAAAATGTCTCTAATCATTTCCATTTACCCCCCACAAACCTCTGCAAACCTAGCCGAGCCTTCCTCTCATCGTACCCCCCACGGTGCTAGACTGATCCCAACCCCACGCTCACCCATCTCAGCTGTAAACCACCGTGTCAAGACGACCCCCCCACCCCCAGCCCACCCCATCCCTTCCTCTCCCCGGGTTTCGTCACCCCGCCGGCTCATCAGAACGGAAATGAGAGTTTGAAGAAAACAGGACGAGAGAGGAGCGAGGGATGAGCGTCTGAGATGTCGGAGAGAGTGATGAAACCCGAGATGTTTCCCGTGCAACGACGTGTCACATCTTTGTGTACAAAAGGTAATTTACTCTGAATGGAGGAGCGGGCGCGGAGATTTAGGGGGTGCGCAATTTCACCAGGTATGTGTAATGGCTTAGGGGGAGGTAATAGGCCTTTTGATGTACTCCGCTGTGACGTTTATGGCAAGCCATTTGAAGAAAAGAAAAAAAAAAACATGCATTTATTCAAACGCAGAGACAGATGGAGTCACACAACCACAGCGCGGAAACGCATGCAAAGGATGTGAGAACACACCGTTTGGTGGCACATATGCGCACATCCTCACCTAGACAAGAGAGTGTGCAAATTCTTAAACCTTAATCAGAGAGCTGTGAAATCACACACACTGACACAAAAAGAAGTGATATCCACAGTGATTTCCTTATGCACAAATGTGCTGAATGATGATAGAACGGCGTCTGGCAGCCTGCAATGAGGATGTGCATCATCAATTGATCGGATGATGCTTAGAAAAAAAGGCTCCTAAATGAAGCGAACAAGCCACGGCTCTAGTTATTGTGTCACGTCATTACCAGACCAATAACAGCACAGAGGCGACAAGGTGAAAGAGCAGCCTCTGTCCAAACATTTATGAAGCTCAATAAAAACTTGTGCGAGCCAAATCGAGGTGAGCTTGGATGGCTCACAGCCGGTTCGTTAAGGTACCAATAAGGCACAACTCAGAAAATGTCACGATTCAATATCGATTTAATTAAAAAACGATTCACAGTATGCAAATGTAGTTACTTTTCCCATGTGACTGCAGTAGACATACAATAAAAAAAATAAAAATAAATTAAATATGTATCGATTTTTGGAATTCTATGAATCGATTTTGAATCGGTAGAGCTTGAATCCTGATTCAAATATGAATCGATTTTTTTTTTTTGCCCACCCCTAGTACCAATGTTGCTCCCTTTAACGCTCGCTGTCTGGCGGCTTTTTCATGGGAAAAATCTCCTGCATTTTAGTGTTAGGGTTGGTTTGAAATTAGCAGAACTGTGTATGTGTCCTGGGCAGTGATGAAGATTAAAAGATTAAAAAGGACACATTTGGTGTATTACACTTCTTTTGAATTCGTCAAGTCATCAAATCCACGATCTAAACCACTTTCCAATCCCGAGCTCATTGGAAACGTTGGTCCCCGTGCACATGAAAACTAGGTGAGAGCAGAAGTCCATTAGTCTGGGTAGTTTCACAGTTCGCCAAGTTGAAATGATACACTTATCTAAGAAATCTTTATTCGTTACAGGGGATCTCTAAGAAATGCAGTCAAAAAGTAAAATTTTACATCTGTTACATACATGGCCTACATCTTCAAAAAAGGGGGATGGAAATGTTTCAGAAATGAGCTGGTGCCTAAAAATCACCGGTCCAATTATGAAAGCCCTGCATGTTCTGTACCCACAAACAATGAAAAGAGGCTCAGGCATAAAAAGCGGTTTTAACTCAAGCGTGTGTCGCAGCCAGACAGGTTGACGTTAGCAGACGGAGACAGAGTCCCAGGCAGCTGAAGATTTGAAAAACAAATGACAGCTAGAGTCTCCATTGCAGTTTGTCATTGCATTTCCTTCCAGCATAGCCATCTGTGCCTTTGTTTAATTCCACACTTTCCCCACAGAGTTTACTGCAGCAGTTGCTCTCTCATAAGTTCAAACCTTCCCTTTTAAAAAGAAAAAAAGAAATAAAGTGCCGGGGCAGACTACCATGACACTACCCAAGCAACGCAGACAGTCGCCGTCTGCGGAATAGATCGTCAAATCCTCACATCGAGCCGAGCGAAAGTGAACTCCAATCCTTCTCCTATCTCACATCTGAGGCCATTAGCTGCCACCTAAAAAAAAAAAAAAAAAAAAAATTAGCGGTTTCTCTCAAATCCCTGCGGTTCATAAAATATTCACCTGTTACTGTCGGCGAGGTGGCTGGGCGCCGCCAGGTTATTTAAGGGCAGCGGCAGAGATGCCCCCAGAGGCCCCGCTGGTGTGCAAAGTCACACGGCCTCAATTAATCTCTGTCAGCCCCCTTGGACAATGTGACCTATACCTGTCCCTCCTCATGATGGGGTTTAATGGGAGTAGGTGGCTTTGACTCGGCCGCCATCATCCACTCAATTTATGGATATCCTATAGGAGCTGCTGCGCTGAGACTGGAGGTGGGGCAAAGTATTGATTCAGGGTTCTGACATACAGGCATTAAATCAGCCATTCACAGAGTTGGTTTAAAAGTCTATTACTACTCCCCTGCTTTTGTGCGTGTAGTCTCCGCCAAAGATGAGAAGCGGAGCTGAACTAATGTTTGAAATGATTTAATAACCCGGGCGTCTCCGGTCCAAAATAGTTCAATGATAGCCAGGCGGATTCTTTTAAGAGGATGGAAGAATGAAGGGGTGCTGTCGATTCAAGAGCGGGCTTGTGAGACGGTGATTGAAGAAAAAAATAAAAAAGTCATACGGTTTTCCAGATTGGATGTCTACACTAGAGGTCGACCGATATGGGTTTTCTCTGGCCGATGCTGATCTTTGGAAATCAAGGTCAGCCGATGGCCAATAAATGCTGCCGATTTTTTTTGCCCGATATTTGGCCGATACGTGCTTGTTTTTAAACCTCTATTTGAAAGATAAAATGTAACACTAATATACACAGAATTTCTCAACAAAAACATTTATTGAACACTTCACCAATCTACACTTGTATACTTCAATTAAAAATGTATAATTTAAAAACATACTGTATATTGTATAAATAATATATGAAAAATATATTAAATAAACGAAACAGGTAAGAAGAAAATAAACTTTGTCAAATAAACTTGTAAATGAAAAAATAAAGTTTAGTGCACTTAGCAGCATTTATTAAATTCTGAGAATACAAATACATGTTCACAGAAAGTGACATGTTATTAATCTCAACACTATTTCCTCCTAACTCCTGTTGAATCACATCAGACTAGGGTTATCTAAAGTCAATTCTTGTTCACCTTGTTTGTTAGATCATTGTTCATTTGTTGAAGTTTTGTATCTGTTTTGGGGATCCTACGGTTACATGTCCTGTTGCACTCATTAGGATCAAAACTCTGAGTTGTAATTTAAAACTCGTCCAGCCAATTTAATAAAATTAAGGGTTTTATTCATGCTTTTCCATATTGGAAGGCACGGAGAACTCTCTGTTAGCAACGATTAGCTCCGTTAGCGGTTAGCTCCGTTAGCGGTTAGCTCCGTTAGCGGTTAGCTCCAGTTAGCTCCGTTATAGGAGCTAACTGGAGATAACAGGGGTAACAACCAGGCTTTGATAAATGACATTCGGGGAGCTTCCACAGCGGTGTGGCCGCGGTGTTTTGTACGGTTTTATTAGTACAGTTAATCCCAAGGCAAGAACACCAGCAATATGCTAGCTACTACTAACGGTAGCGTCGGAGCCTGAAGTGACTGTGCGAGACACACAGCGCAAGAATTCACGAGGGGAGGGGCTGGAGGCAGGTGGTCTGAGTGTGCTGTAAAAAATGTCGCCTATTCATGTTTTTAACACTAGGCTGCCCGCAGATGCGCCTGCCTATTAATCGGCTTGATATACTGGGATATTGGCCGATGCCGATTATGTAAAAAAAATCGGCCGACCGATTAATCGGTCGACCTCTAGTCTACACTAGGAAATGGGGAAGGTACTTGAGCTAACTGGAGAGCTCCTAAGAAGCTTTGTGCTGGGGAGAGAGACGTGTATGATGGGCTTATGGTGTTGTCATTTACACGTATGTTTGGTGTATGGTTTATTGTCCATTTTGTTCATATTTTTGCTGTATGGTCTTGAATAACGTAGTTACTGTTGTCATCTTTTCTTGATTTTGGTCTGGGTGGGTGGGTGATGACAAAGGGTGGGATATGTCCATGTTGCAAACTGTACGTCGTGTGCGTTGTGGTAAAGTTAAATAAAAATGGTTAATCATGAATAAGACCCGGCGTCTCCTTCTCTTCATCACTCAGCGTCTCAAAGTACACCCTGTGAGCAGCATTAGCTTTTGAGCCGCCGTGCGGCACTAGCTGCCTGCCGTCATTAGAGCGGCCCGCTAAGCAGCCAGAGGAACAAAAATAAACAAGATACTGGAATGGGGTCAATGAATTAAGTGAAGCCCCTGTAATGCTTGCATTGTCTAATGCTGTCTGAAGACATTCTGCTCAGGCTATGCCGGAACAAAAACAAGCCACCCCCTCACATATTAATACACACACACACGGGCCACACTGTCGAAAGTCAAGTCATTTTTCACTGTATGTATTGGAGACCTACTGTATCTGTTATTTAATGCAGGACCCCTGGGAACTAGTTGGAAACTCTGTGAAGGAGAAACAGGACATTTCGCTCTGTAATGATGTAGCCCGGTGCTGGGCACAAGACCATGTCCTTATTTCAAAATGGAGATACAACACACACACACACACACACACACACACACACACACACACACACACAGTAGAATTAAATCATGTTTGTCACTTGAAGAAAGCTTTAGACACCATTACATGGCACTAATGGCCTGCCTGTGGAAAAGGGCAGCATGACGACAGCAAGAAATAAATAATGAAAAATGGAAAGCAACACGCACCGCATCATTATCTCTGGGTCTCGCGCTCGCCTGCTGCCTTGCTCGAGGTTGTACCCAAATGTCTGCCGTTGCACAGTTGGTGCTGCGCCGCCCCGCAGACGGCATGCCCGATGACCAGGCCGTGCCGGATAACACTTCGCCTCGTGTTAGCGTCACAGCTAGATTTGAGGGAGAGGTTGAGATGCTCAGCGCAAGGCCACCGCCGACGCATTGCCCGGGAATAATGTTCAAAGCATGTGGGTCTTTTTCGTGCTTATGCACGTGTTGGTTTCCAAATGCTATGATGAGTATTAACGAAAAGAGAAGGAGAAGAGAGTGAGCTAGAGATGCCGGGACGTGCAGGTTTTAGAAAACACAGACAGTGGATTCTCAGTGTGTGTGTGTTTTCTAATCCACTTATGTTTGCACCCTAAGGCTATCACATAGTGAAGTTCCAGAAGGGAGCATTGCATTAGGCTAACTTGCCAGCTAATGCTTTATTCAGGCAGAGAGCCCCGACAGAACAAAATGAATCACTCACTCTCAGACGGATGAAACATATAAATACATCTGGACCGAATGTGGTGCACAAAATGGATTTACTGTCTTTGATTCCAATCTTGGAATCCATAGGTTCTGGGATAACGGCGGAATGAAGGACAATGAATTTAGCCGCCCAGTAGTTGCTTCACCTCTAGTAGGGTCGAAGGGTAAATGAACTACCTGTTGACTGCTCCATCTGGCCAGAAGCCCCAAAGAGTAAGGAGATCCATGGAGTTGTGCACCGTGCAAGTCCCCCCCCCACACATGATTTATACTTGCAGCTAAGTTAGAGAGGTGATTTATGACACTCCCTGATGCCGGTGACACCGCCCAGGCAGCCCATTTGAAGAAGGACAGGATCTTTTCTGTCCTGATTAAGGAGAAAATTCTTCATCGCCGACTCAACAAACACGCGTGTCACCTTTGAGAGCAACCAGATCTTAGCGTTCGGCAGCCAGCGGACTCCTTGTAGCCTGCAGCCATGTTGCCGGACACATCTTTCTTTGTGCTCGAGTGTAATCAAGGCTGACAATACGTGCCCTTAGAGAAACACATGCCTTAAAAGATGAGTTGCTAGAGTGCTTATTCAGTGCTTGGTGTATGAATATGTTGTCGCCGTGTGGCTAGATCGGCCTGGGTGCCCAGGTCAAAAGTTCACCTAACAGTGGACTAAGAGGAGTATAGTCTGTTGAATTATGCAGTTCCATCCCCCATTATTATGGAGATGGTATGTTTGATAGGCAGCCAGACGTGTGAGAACCCGTTGAGTCCGTCTGGAGGTCACAAGGTCTTCCAAGTAGGCATCAAGGAAGTAATCCCAGTCATTTGCCCCAGGTGAACACTATCAGATGCACCTGTCATTGCTGAATGGGACGGAGACTAGGGACACATAAAGCTAAGAGGAGCTCAGTCTGGCGATAGGGATATAAAGCTTTCTCCAACCCTCAGGCTAGATTCTTTAGTAGGGCTGAAGTGGATTTCTGAGGAGAATTAGGGCCTCTTAATCTGTTTTGTCACTGTTCCGCAGAACTCAGCCAGGAGACAATGACTATTTTAGACAGAAAAGGGACTGATTTTCCACATTAAATTCAATAATGGCACTCCACCGCTTAATTATTTTTGAATGCTAAATAATGAGCCACTGCCAAAGCTGGCAAAGTCTCACGGTGCAGCAGAAGCACATTTCCTGCCGGGTATGCTTGTAAAAGGGTCAATTTGAATGTAAGTAGGAATATCTGTCATTGATTGTTTTAATCTAGCATTTATAAAATATAGCCAATGCTTTAGGATTCTTCCTGCAGCAAGAACAGCAGGTACCTGCCCCGGATCTGAACATGCATACCTTTTCTTACGGTTACTACCCCACATGACAACTTTATGCTAATATGCTACATACAGAAGCATTCCAACAATCTCCCAGTACAGTATTTTGCAGATGCTCCATCTCAGCAGTGATTAGCATGTAGTACCATGTCGGTGTCTTGGAGACGGACCAAGGTGCAGCCCATAGGGAATGAATGGATGCGATCTCCAGTAATCCCGGATCATCCAGGCCCTGATTGAGGTAAGAGCCTGCCGTGTCTCTGTGCATCACCCATCCTGTTTAGCCAGCCAGACACATTAATGCCAGTCATGCATTGGAAACAATCAGCGCCCAAGGACATAATCCTTACCCAAAGCTGTGTAAATAACTCAGCATGGCTCGGAGGGGGGTTACGACAGCAAAGTCACATACCGAATGCGGGGGATACAGTTTGGGCATTCATGAATCCTTGCGTCGGCGTTCGGAGCTTTGCAGCAAAGCGCTACAGGAAATCACTCACCGTGCATCAGCATGAAAGCTTCTCTGAAATTATCCAATTATAATGCAAACTGCTGTGTGTATACTCTATTTGTGTGTGCGAGGACATGCTTGGGTGTGTACATGTTTTACGGGTGTCTGTACTAGAGGTCGACAGATTCATCGGTTTTGCCGATTAATCGGCACCGATAGTTGATTGGTGGAACTATCGTTATCGGCAAAAATCCATGCAGATAGTTTTTCCTGGTTGCGTCGGCTGAGAAGCGCACGCTGTCATTCATTACCCAGTACACAGAGCTGAGAAGGGTCTGCTGGCATCATGCATTACAATAGCTCCTCTAGAGGCGAAATAAAAACCATCACTGATGCCTCGTGTTGTTTATTTTCGACACGTGTTACTGCGCGCTGCACGGAGAACACATGCTGTGCGGAGAAGGCTGACATCAGATGCGCGTTTAAAGCATCGACAGCAAAAAGCTATGCAGTACATTTTGTCATATCATTATAAAGTTATTAATTTGTTGAATAGATGCTGCATTAATAGAGAAAGAACAGCACAACAGTATGTTTGTTTGCTTTCGAGGCTGAGATGACGCTAAACATTAGCAGTAGGCTAACTTACCTTAAGCGGTTAAAACACTGACAAAAATGAACGCAAGTCCGACCCAAATCGTCCACGATCCGTCTAGTGGCTGCCGCTGGAGAAATTGAGATGTGTAGAATCGACAGCGCATTCATTTTAGAGCATCAACAACTGCCTGAAAGCACTGTAGCATTAGCTATATGATGGAGCGAGATAGAGAGAGACCGGAAAGAGAGAGCGTTATATGGTGGAGAGACATAGAGAGAGACTGAAGAGAGAGAGCGTTATTTGGTGGAGAGACCGGAGAGAGAGAGCGTTATATGGTGGAGAGACATAGAGAGAGACTGAAGAGAGAGAGCGTTATTTGGTGGAGAGACCGGAGAGAGAGAGCGTTATATGGTGGAGAGACATAGAGAGAGACCGAAGAGAGAGAGCGTTATTTGGTGGAGAGACTGGAAAGAGAGAGCGTTATATGGTGGAGAGACATAGAGAGAGACCGAAGAGAGAGAGCGTTATTTGGTGGAGAGACTGGAGAGAGAGAGCGTTATATGGTGGAGAGACATAGAGAGAGACTGAAGAGAGAGAGCGTTATTTGGTGGAGAGACCGGAGAGAGAGAGCGTTATATGGTGGAGAGACATAGAGAGAGACTGGAGAGAGAGAGCGTAATATGGTGGAGAGACCGGAGAGAGAGAGCGTTATATGCTGGAGAGACATAGAGAGAGACTGGAGAGAGAGAGCGTTATATGGTGGAGAGACATAGAGAGTGAGTGAAGAGAGGGAGCGCCGGCGCTAGAACGAAGCCGTGAAACGTGTTTTCGCCGATCCATCTCTAGAAATGCGACTGTAGCAAGCATGTCACTATCACTAACGTTATCCACATTTATATTTACACGCAACAAATGATATATCCAGCTTAAAAAAAAGTCTAAAAGTCTGAAGTGGTTTTTTTTCTTTTTATTTAGAATCTAATACGTAGAACAAATTAAGAATTACAAAGACAAAAACAAACTTCAAACCCCCCACCCACCCCTACCGTTCCCTCATGCATTCATACCACAATCATCACCACAATCAACTCCACATTCATAGTTTTAACAAAGAAAATAAAAACTTAACATAAATCAATGATGATAAACTCTATTCTTAGTGTGTTTTATACATAAATTTGATATAGTTTTAGCTTTAAAAATAAACATTTTACCTATCAAAATAATCATATCCAAAAAGTGTTTGCATTTACCCTCATATACACATAACAAAATATTCTGAGGTGTGATTTGCAAAACAATATCCATAGACTTTAACCATATCTGTATATTGGCCCAAAGTTTAACAACATGCGGGCAAAAATAAAACAAGTGCATCAGATCTTCCTCCTCATCCCCACAGAACCTGCAACAAGGGTCTTTTTCTATCTACCATTTAACCAGAGACTTTTTTGTTGCAATAATTTTATAAAAGATTTTAAGTTGGAATATGAATCAATTGTAGTTCTATAGATTGTTTTAAAGTAATCTGAAGTAAAAGTCTGAAGTTAGAATGAATGCATTGTGCAAAGAGTGGTTGCTATGGAGACGATACACAGTGTTGAGTTCCGTTGCTCTGATTGGTTGTAGGTCTATCCAATGAATGCAGAGGCATTTTTTTTTTCCTGTTTCGGTTGGAACACGCCCCATAACCACAGCCCAATGGAGCGGTTTCAGACTCCCATTCTGACTAGAATCTGAGTAGGACCACATCAGGCTAGGTCTAAACCGTTCTACAGAGAAGAATGGCGTCACTATTTTGAGATTTGGCATACATTTGGGTCTTTTTTGAAGAAATGTAAATAGTTTGTCCTTTTATATGATTTATAATGCTCATTATGTTTATTTTTGCACTGGATGTCTCCAAATATGTAGGAGAACTGTTTTAGACAACACACATGCTTGTGTAGCATTGCTGTGGGTGTAATATCAATAAATAGGACATTATTATTTTGATTATTGGCAAAAGCGTCTGGACTTTTTTTGAAAAGAAATGTATGTATTTTGTCAACTGTTTTATCCAGTATCAATTCTAAATACTATCGGTCGATTAATCGGTTATCGGCAAATACGGCCCAACCTAACTATCGGTATGGGTAAAATCCACTATCGGTCGACCTCTAGTCTGTACTTTTTCCCACTCTGTCAGCACTCTGCTTTGACAGAGAGCTAGAAGTGAAAGGACAGGGCAATATTACTGGCTGTTTGTTTGCCGCGTTTCCCCCCTGTCGCTCTGTCACTCTGGCTCAGCATCACAGCCGCTGACTGAGACGCTCCGACGGCTCCTCTGTCACATCGGCAGCACGGCGCCAAAGGCTGACTGATGGCCAGGACAGGTAAGAGGCGCGGGCTGGCGGGTGGGTAACAGCAAAGCCCAAAAAACCTGTGCGCATTTATCTTTGTGTGCATTAGAAAGCACAGGGAGGAAGAAAGAACTGAGTGTGAACGTGCATGCGAGTGGAGTTGAGTGTGCATGTGCATGCATGTAAGGAAAGGAAGAAAGAGGCGCCTCCAGCTATTCCTGTTTGTCTGCTTCTATGGCTTTTAGTTCTGAGGCGTCATGCTGCTTGGATCATGCTGGAGCCAGATTTTCCATAAATAATAAAAACAGAAGAGATCTCCTCTCTGACACGGCCCTGGTTTGAGTCGGGGGGGGTTGTTGTCCAGGCCCAACGCTGCCAATCAATTAGCAGCAACACACTTCTAATAAGCAGCTGATCCTTGAGGAAAGCCGGCGGCCGAGGGCTTTGCGTGGGTAACAGCACAGCATCCAGCCAACTCCGGCTTCATGCGTTATTCATACAGACAGGGCACCGGCAACGCAGGGCTGCCAACTTTGTGTCCGTGAAAAGGAATATGTAGTGCTTCCAAAAACTTATGAAGCTCACTGTATACATTAGGCTTTGAAGCTGCATTAAGCAGTCTTACTTCTATCGACCTCTATCCGCCAAAAAAGTAAGACTTGAGGCAACGCTGCAAAGTTGGTATGGAAACAATAACGCTAACTGTCTAAACTAAACTGGCTAACTGTAGCGGAGATTAGGGCTGGGCGATATGGAGAAAATCAAATAGCACGATATTTTTGACCAAATACCTCGATATCAATACCGCAACGATATTGTAGGGTTGACTATTGGTGCTTTCACAAAATATTTACACAATGAGATTTTTGATAAATAATAATAATAATAATAATAATAATAAGTAATGTGGATATAATGACTAAGTGGGTAAAGGCAAATAATAGAACAGTTACAACCTTTAAAACCCAGAAAAAGACAACACTTATGCCATATTACGATATCCAAAATATAAGACGTTATCTAGTCTCATATCACGATACTGATATAATATCCATATATTGCCCAGCTCTAGCGGAGATTAAATACAAATGTGAGGTTAAAAGGTAATGTGTCACCAAGCAAAATACTGTAATAAAATGCTGCTCACTCCCTGCACCATCCATCAGTGAGCTGAAAATGCCAGTAGCTGGGGGAGTGGAGGGGGGGACCCGGGGGTGGGATTGTTCCAACACAGAAGGGGGGACTCAAAGAGAGTCCTGAAAGACTGGAAATCTTAGCACCTGGCTGAGTAACTGTTGAGTCATTGGTGTTAATTTAACACCCTTTCAGTCAACTGCAGGTTTTATGCTGAGATTTTTTTATGTTACGATTAGGGCTGTCACCATTAGGACACTTTAGTTTACGATTAATTGTCACATCACAAATATTACAATTAACGATTTCATGTGCTGCTGTTGAGTTTGGCTTTGCAACTAGAGCTAAATCCATGTTGTTAATTGCAAGGTCTGCTGATGGAAATGATGCAATCATGGACAAAGGAGTGTCAATTAAACTTCCAATAGTTTCTTGAAACAATGTTGAATGACCAAACAATGATTTGTTTTAAATAGCTCGTTTAAAACTGTTGTGTAGCTAATGTAACGAAAACGTGGATCAAGACAGTTCTTAAAGAAGGAGGTTTGGTTTTGTTTTTAAAAGTTAATATTAGGGATTGACCGATACTGGTTTTTCAAGACAGATAACCAATATTTGGAACAGATATGCATTTAGGGCCTACAGTGAAAATAAAAATAGTCCACAGTCCAAAGTCAGGTGTAAGATGTAAGATGAACTGGAGACGCTCGTCTTTGTGCGTCAGTCCGGTGAGTTACCCTGCTTCTCTCCAAATGTAAGCCAATAGAACATAAAGAAAATTTGTTGTACATTAGAAGTCTGTTTAAGCATGTTACATGATTGCATGCACACTTCCCTACAATGATCCTTAACAGTATTATACCACTTGTAATGAATGTATGTCAAGTTTTCAACCAAAACGGCAAAAAAAGTTTTCATTTTCCGTATAAGTGCACCCGGTGTGTCTTGTGCGCAGATAAATCTAATGTTTTTTAACAGTATGTTAAGCTTGTACTACAAACAAATGGTGTAATACAAAACTACAAACTTCCTCAAAAGAAGTGGAATAATGTACCAGTGCGGTAAGATTATTTTAACATGTATCAAGAATTTTCTCCAAATGATATTTTAAGAAATAGTGCTGGAGTAGGATCAACAACATTCTTAAAACAAGTTAATTTGCATTTAACACATTACAGACTGCTTGCCTGGTTTCAAGAAAGTGAGATTTCTGGGGTTTAAAATGACAACAAGTACGTGATAAAATGGGGATTTTTGTACATCTTAAATTCTAGGTGTTACCCTATGGATCACATTTCCACTAAATCTCTGAATCGTTCTTGGGGGAGGGATAAGGGTTGTTTGAGAGCTAAACAAGGTGTGAATGTCATCTCGTTGGCAGAAACATGCACCGAATGCAGACAAACACATACAGACTTGTATACACACACACACACACACACACACACACACACACACACACACACACACACACACACACACACACACACACACACACTAAGTCTCATCTAAGAAGACAGGGGAGACTAAGGCCTGAGGATAATGGGCAGACAGCGCTGTGTGTCTTCTTTCATTTCGCCAGTAAGAGAAGAAATGAGAGTTAAGACACTGGGGAGATACATTCTTCAAGTAGACAGATCGCTTCTACAAATACACCCAGTCCCCTGTGGAAGGGCACATTCCTCAGAGACGACGCTTCTCTAAAGATATTCAGCCGAATTTACTAGAACATCAGAGAGAAGGGGAATATGGGGGAGCAGGAACCACCCTCATAAACCTGTCTTTACTTTAGAGTATTGACTAGAATAAACCCACACAGCAACAGGCAGCATTCAGCATCGCAGGGTCTTGGAATCTCTCTAAGCATGGGCAGCCTACTTAGCGATATATAACACATTCCACCGAACCCTTGAGAATGATTATAATTAGAGTCTACTGTATACAAGTCATTGAGAAAGTGGGTAATTCATTTGCCAGAGCTATGTGCCGACTATCTGCCAGTAGCTCCTTTACCTCCTTCCTCCTTTAATAGAAGCACTGATCATCGGTTTGCTAATCAAGCATCAATGACTGCTGGTCCTTCTTTTTTTTTTGTATTTTTGGAAGGAAGAGACGCTGCCGTTGGGGACAAAATACCACCAATTTTGTAATTTTCCACTCGCCACTCAATAAAGAATGTATCGGAGCAGGGCTGTAATTATCGTCCTTTTCAACAAGAATTCGAGAAATTTGGCAATCAGCGCTACACGGCATGAAACATCACAACCATAGATTACATAACATGGCTTTTTTTTTGGATCATTACTCTTATTCATGGCTGAATTGCAATCACATCTACTTGTGTTATTGGCTGAAGTAATTGAGGCCATTCCAGTGTGAGCTGCAGAGTCCAGTTTGGAGACTGGAAAAAGACAGCGCAGGTGCAAACTATATTGGTACATCATAGGGTTTGGCAATATCGAGAAAATCTAATATCACGATATTTTCGACAAAATAGCTCGATATCGATATTGTGGCGATATTGTAGGGTTGTCAATAAGGGTGGTAAAAGAAAAAGAATTTGTATGTATCGTTATTCTTTTTGTAACGATTTTAGAATAAATTCTTTTTCCTAGAATCGTTAATATTTTTTTTAACAAATGATTCACCTAAATATTTTGTGTTCATATGGTACCGCCGACGGGGACTACATCATATCCGTTTCCAGCAAAAACAGACCGAAAATGCAGAAAATCCATGTATTGTACTTCTTTACAAATGAAATAAATGTCAGACTGACTGACATGTGATGTGCATTCTTCTTCTTCTTTTTACAACGTCTAATTACATTGTCTGGGAATGTTTTTCGGGGGAGGACAGTCTCAGTAGATCATAGTGCGCATTGGCCAAGAGAAGCACATTAAAAAGCCTGAAGTGGACCAAAATGTTATGCTGAATTTAGGTGATAATAAAAAGTGGGAAATTGAGATCTCACACGTGTAACCTGTACTGTTGCCACCGAACTGACAGCATCCCACTTGGCAGCGCGTCCTGTATTTACAGTAAATCCAATCTGACACGAATGCAGCATAAACCTGACTGATATATTTAGAGCCTCCCGCTCCCATTACTGTAGATGTGCCAGTCCTGCCAGTGAAGAGTATGTCAGTGATGACAGTTTACATTGATCCCAATGGACACATCGAGCGACACCAATGAGAAACAGGATTCGCCTGGTATGGATTTTTAAGTGCATTCAAAACATGAAAATATAACCTGCCACTTGCTGATATCTAATACTGGTATGAAACTGTGCATCTACTGATTTAACCACTTTCTTGTAGAAGAATTTAGTTTTTTTTAACTTTTACTTAATTGTATTCTTGTCAGGATGAAAAGGTATCTGATATAGCAGTAAGTGTGTGACCAACCTAAATACTGAGCAGGCCATTTTACAGGTGTAGTAGTTCATCAAAATAGGGCATGGCAATATATCGAGATTATATCGATACTGTGATACTATATATATCATCTTAGATTTTGGATATCGTAATATTGTAATATGGCTTAAGTTTAGTCTTTTCCTGGTTTCATAGGCTGCATGTCAGTAACTTACCAGGCTTCTCTAGTTGTTCTACTATTTGCCTTTACCCACTTAGTCATTATATCCACATTGCTGATGAATATTTATCTAAAATGTAATTGTGAAGGTATTTGGTGAAAGCACCAATTGTCAAGCGTGCAATATTGTCGCAATATTGAGTATTTGGTCAAAAATATCCTGATATTTGATTTTCTCCATATCACCCAGCCCTACATCCAAATATGCATTCTGTCCAGCACACCACAGGTGGACCATACTACCGGTCTGAAACTGAAATACATCAGCCTAATAGTCCAGATCATGCCGCTCTACTCTACACAGAGCCTGGAGGTGAGAGATCAGGACAGCAATCAGGCCAGAGTTGTGGATCGTCTTCACGTCCGGCTCTAAGGTCACCCTGTACAGTCCTGGAACTCTCTCCAATCCAGGACACAGTCCCTCGAGTTTGAGACAGACATACACTGTGCTACTTGGAGGTGGGGCTGCAACTAACAATGAATCGATTAATCTGCCGATAATTTCCTCGATTAATCATTTGGTTTATAAAATGTCAGAAATGAGTAAAAAATGTCCATCCCAGTTTCACAGTCCAAGTTGATGTCTTTTAAGGTCTTGTTTTGTCAGTCCAAAACCCAAAGATATTCAGTTTTATATGAATTAAAACAGAAAAGTTTAGTCGACTAATCGTTGCAGCTCTACTAGTGGTGTAAATATATTGATTCAATCCTTAATGATCCAATATTATCGATACAGATTGTCATCTTTAGGTTGCGCTTTTACTTTGAAATTCCCACTTTATATTTATTCTTTATATATGAAAAAAAAGTGTTTTCAATTTAAATGTCTTTAAGTGCTTGGTAATGAAATTGTCAAATCATATTGTAGTTGCTTTTTGTAAATATATATAAATGTAACTGATTGTGTTAAATGATCTTATGTATCATCTTGGTCGCAGGCTCCTGAATTGAATCAAAATCGTATCGTGGCAGACTTTGTGATATCAGTAAATATTGTATCTTTGTCCAAAGAATCGATATAATAGCGTATCGTGATAAAATGTTTGACTTACACCTCTGAGCTCTACTTGGAATTCACACTTAAAAGTGCTCATATTATGCTTTTTGGCTTTTTCCCTTTCCTTCATTGTGTTATATATCTTTTTGTGTGCATGTTATAGGTTTACAAAGTGAAGAAGCCTAAAGTCCACCCCAAAGGGACTTACCATCTCCAACAGAAAACACTGTTCACCAACTTTGTAACACGTTATAATGCTCGCCTAGCTGCTAGCGTGGCACGCATTCATACTCTGCTTCTGACTGGCTAGTAGTCCTTACCTAGCTACTGTCAGGGCACGCCCTCATACTCTGCTCCTGACTGGCTAGTAGTCCTTACCTAGGTACTGTCAGGGCACGCCCTCATACTCTGCTTCTGACTGGCCGGTAGTCCTTACCTAGCTACTGAGCATGT